>NW_019386850.1:0-5575 GCF_000671375.1 Centruroides sculpturatus | reverse complement strand
CTAGCTTTTTTTTTTTTTAGTTTACTAAGAACTTTTCTTTATGCTGCTGCTGATTCTTATCATTAACTTGGATTTAGTTCTCATCTTGTCTTTTCTGATCTTTCTACTGTTTGATCTCACAAATCTGCAAACATTGAAAACAAATAAACATAAATTACAGTAATAAATAATGCAAGTAAAAGTTTTGACATCTGCAATACAATTTAAATGACAAATTTGAAGGTAATGTCTGTTGAGAAAAATTCTGTTGAATAAAATAGTCAAAAGAGGTATCTAACTTTATCTTAGAGTCAGAAATTATAAATAGAGAATTCTGACCAATTTAGAAATCATTGTAGAAGAAGAATGAAAATGAATAAAGCAATAGGGTTGACACTTGAGAGTTCAGTACTATGGGGACAGTTCAAAGATATGCATGGAAAAGATGTGGCCATAGCTGGAGTCAATAATATTTTGTTAAGGAAGAGATGGAGCTAACTACTTCAGTTGAGAAACTGGCCATTACGTGTTATATTAAAATGGCAGAATATGGACAGGAGGTTAGAAGGTTGCAGGAAAGTCTCTCTTTCAGAACATGGATGTGATGTCAAATATGGGAAGATCCCTGTTACTCTTTTAAGATATGTATCACAAAAGAATTTTAATTAACTTTGAGAACTGAAAAAATAATTCTAAAACATTAGAAAAAGACTTTATAGTTTGTGTAGTTGTGTGAATAGCAGAAATGCATAAAGTTACATGGATTGAAAAAAAAGAAAAAGTTTGCTTCAGAAAAGAGATGCTTTTTAACTTTCAATTTGTATAAATTATAAAAACACAAAGTAATATTCAATAAAAAAAACCTAAAAATGATGTGATGAAAATCAGAGATAGTTAATTTCTTGTAATTTCTAAAATTCTAGAAACTCTTGATTTGACATCAAATGATTGTTAAACAACAATAATAATAACTATAAAAGTATAATTTTAATTGCAAAGTTTTAATTTTTTAAATAAATTTTTTACTGAGAAAGTAAATATTTCAAATGTTTGAATTCTTGAACTTTAAACTTATGAAATATAATATTCATTACCATTATTTATGATAAATGAGAAGTTCTATTTAAAAGAGATTTTTCTATAATATAAATCCTCTGATCGTATTAGTGTTTCTTGGTTTTTGTTATGTGCTATTTAAATGTGGTAGTTTTTAAATATTGAAAGTCAGTATAAAAAATTATAAATTTTAATTGCAGGTAATGAAAAAATGGTTTGGAGAATTTAATGATGAACAGAAAAATATAATGTTAAAGACCCTTATGGTAAGTTTAATTTTAAAATTGTTAATACAAATTATTTTAACTTATAAAATTCAAGATGATTTTACAATTATGTAATGAAGTTCATTGCATTAAGAGTGCAATTGTAAAACCAAGAGTGTATTGTACAGTGTGGTTTGCTTTATTTATAATTATTCAATAACAAATGATTCTGAATTAAGATGAAATATGGAATTTATCTTGTTGAAAACAAATACAGTGAAACTGTGTAAACTGGACTCATATGTTACTGAATATTTTTTCTGGTTTTTCTATTTTGAACAGGTTTTTTTAACACAGAAAATTGCTGTGTTCCTAAGAATTTATCCATTTAGGCAGGTTTCTATTTTATTAAGGTTCTGCTTTGGACAGGTTTTACTGTATGTACTGTACAAAGAAAAAATTTCCGTGTAAACTACTAGCTTTATATACAGTTTAACCCGCTTATAATGTCATCCATGGGACTGGCAATTTTTTGATGTATAACCCAGTGTCGTTATCTGCAGGATCATAATTTCAGTCCCATAAAAGTATCAAGTGTGTTTAAGAATCTATTATAAAATCCATCTAATTTAATATCATATGTATAAAAGTGCAAACTAAATATTTAAATCAACTTTATTTACATTATTATGTCTAAATTTACAACGATGTAATTAAAAATTTCAAAAATGACCTTTTATAAGAAATTTTGTCTCAAATTTCAATAATGGTGGCACTTTTGGTTTTGAGAATAATGTCAAATCAAAGGGCAACAAAAGGTTAAATTAATGCATACCAATTAAAAAAAAAAGAAACAATAAAAATATTCACTTAAAAAAAGTTAACACTTTCCTTTTTAAGCTAGCCATTTTACCTGATTTGTTGCTAAACTACAACACGAGTATGAGAGCTATGCAGACTAACCCACTGTCACATCATTTAAAGGGGTGGCGAATCTCACCCCATCGTTGCTAAATCTGTTGCTAAATATAATAGGACAAGAACTACATTAACATATTGGGCAGGTGTATTGGGGAAGACCTTTAGTTATAAAGCAATGGTCAGATTCAAATTCTGTTAGAAAGTTGGAATGATATTACATACATTTGTTATTAAATGTGATTAATAAGCAGGATTCATTTTCTTCAAATATTAGGTGGAAAGCCATTCTAGATTTGCATGATTTTTCTGCTCTAGTGTCCAATTTACTTGATAAATTAATTTGATTTTCAAAACTGTTCAATTCTGGAAGAATGAATTTGATTTGATACAAATATAGAACTGAAGCAGTTTTCAAAAGAACAAAAATGTTTCTTGAAGTAAATAAAAGTTTTGCTCCTGAATGAAGCATTAAGTAATCATTATGATAACCAAATACTTCAAATACTGAAAGACTGGAATAAAGTATGTCATAAAAAACTCAAACCTATGAACCTTATAAATGAAATTCCAGCATAGTTTAATGCAGATAAAATACAATCGCTTTCAATCTACATAGGAGATCTTCTTCAGGTTAAAGTGTTTCAAAATGGAATGCAAGGAAAGGAACATTTTAAGATTATTTGAAAATGCTCAAAGACATAAAAAATGCACAAGTGTATATAATGTGATACATATTAACATAAAGTCTAATACATAATAAAACATAAATATAAACAAGAAGTTACAAAAATAAAAATAAAAAAATTTATTATTAATATATTGATTATTATTGTTGGTATAAAGATTGCCAGATATAAGATAATTGTTTTTTATCCTTGAAATTGATGCAAAAGCCCTTCTTTTCAAATTTGAATACAGTGGTACCTCAGGATACGAAATTAATCCGTTCCGACACTGAGATCGTATCATGAAAATGTCATAAGGTGAATCATTTTTTCCTATACGATTACATGTAAAACCAAATAATTCGTTCAATACGAAAAACACACTCAAAGCTAAGTAATACATTAAAAAAATAATAACTATAGTAAGGAAAACACTGAAAAATGCATTTTGTAGTTGTAAATGTATAAATAATCATAATAGAATAATAATTGATAAAAAAAATGTAGTTTTATTTACACTTTACCTTTGAGGATAGACCACAGTGGTGGTGTAAACTGGTGGAGGAAGAGAGGGAGAAGGGAAATGATACTAAAACTTAACTTACATAACATAATGTAACAGTAACTTAAAAATAACTTAGAAAAGATTTAAAAAATTAGCGTTGTTTTATATATTTTTAAAATTTTCATTCACTGCATTTTGCTTTCTTTCCTTCGCTTCCACCAGCACTTTCACTCGATAGAGGTCGCTTGGTAAAATATCTATCCAAAGACGTTTGGCTTTGCCTACTTTTTAAAATGTTTCAAAAATGACTAGGCAAATATTACTCTGAGCAGCAATACGACCAGTGTGAATCTTTTCGGGATGTTCCTTTTCAATAAAATCAGTCACTTTCTGATAATACCTCAAGATTTCCTTTATCGAGCGAGATCCTTCCATGACGAAGCAAACACACGGACTGAGACCGACGAACAGAAGTGAATAAAAAATGGCGCTGCAAACTAATGTAACGTCGTATGGTGAGTTTTTGTTTGTATCGTGGAGCAAAAATATGTTCGAATTTCGTGTCGTATCCTGAAAATTTCGTATGCTGGGGCGTTCGTATCCTGAGGTACCACTGTATCTCAAGAACTTCTAGTGTCCTGATTTGGTCGTAATGCTTAGATCATCATATAATGGAAGCTTTGTCTAGATAGGCTTGAAAATCATTGTCTGTGGTGTACCTGGCTAGAGTGGTGTTGTATTTTCTTTTATCAATTTCACATCTGTGTTCTGCAAGCCTTATTTTGAGTGATTTTGTGGTGCCGCCGATGTACTCATGATCATACACTAATCTATTTTCTCTCAACATAATCCTATAAACTGGTACCCTAAGCTTGTCAGTGTTGTCCTTTCCATTTCTGAGAATATTATAGATAGTGGAACATGTTTATAAGTTAATCTATCATCTTTCTGATGAGCAATTTCTTTATATAAGCTTATCATATTGTGGTTATAATCTAGAACAATGCAGCATGTACTCTGGTACTCATCCTCCACCCACTAACAATATATCACAAATTGGAAACACACACAACATGCACCACATTGTTCTAGATTTAATTACAGTAGAACCCCTCTAGTCCGCCCTCGGCTAGTCCGTCACTCTGGTTAATCCGACCGTGGTCGGATTCGAGAAACTTGTCCCAACTCGTCAGTGACTCACCATCCGTGGCATTCTTCTGTGTTCGTTACAGTATATGTTTTACATTGTGTGTGTTTTCAACATGCCAGGAGTGAAACGTAAACACGTTACTCTTTCATTAAATGAAAAATTAGCAGTGCTACAAAGACTGGACAAAGGGAAGATTGTTTATTTTACTTTTTTCTGATAATTTGACCTTTTTTGCGTTCCGACCATACCCCCAGTTTCAAAGGTGACGGATTAGAGGGGTTCTACTGTAATAGAGTTTTAAATTTTATGTGCATGTTATTTAGCACTAACTTAGCAATTTCAATTGAAAGTAAGTATTACAGAATTTATTACATTAGTAGTTGAATGTAAAATATGTTTTCTAAAAATAACTTTGTAAATTTATATTATGTAATTTGTTAAATTTTTAATTATTATGTTTTTTAAGTTGTAAAATTAAATGTATTTAATACTGATTTGTTTAATTTTTATAAAATAGTAATTTCATAGCTAAAATGTTTCTTATATTTTTTATATTTTACTTTAGAGTCAGTGTGGTGCTTCTCAAAATCACATGTTATCTGTAACGATGACTCCAATTATGCATCAGTTTTGTCCTCCAAATTGTGAAGATTTGTTATCATGGTTACCACAAAATCTAGCTTTATATATACTGTCTTTTCTTGATACAGGTTAGAAATATGATTTATTTTCATTTTTAACATGAAATTGCTATTTAATTAATTTATTTTTGACTTAATTAAAATAATAAAAAGTTAATAAATTTTTATTCAAGCAATCAACAAAATTACACAAATTATGTAAAACAGATTCTAATGAAGAAGCCTGATAGATAAAATTTAAAAACTTTATAGTTGAAATTTTTTATTGGTGAAAACAGCTGGTAATAATTATATCATATCCTACAAACTGATACATGAAAACAGATGTTTTTGCATATGTTATTTTTAACGTATAATTTTATGAATAAAGCAAAAGAAAAAATAACATAGAAAATAATATTGAATTTAACATTTAAGATAATTTACAATACAAATTAATGATTCAAATTTTT
>NW_019386849.1:18101-25413 GCF_000671375.1 Centruroides sculpturatus | reverse complement strand
TCAATAGTTAAAGAGAGAAATAAATCAGATGGATTTGAAAGACCTTATCTGTCAATTTCCTTAATGTAAGCTCAGGTTGTAAACTGTCAAACTCTATTTTTTTATCTAAATACTGATAGCATATTACTAATGTATACTTTTCACATAAAATCTTCTGTAATAATTTATGAATAGCATAACCAGCAATAAAAACTAAAAATTTTAATGGTAGACAAAGGAACTGTTAACATTTCACATTCAATAAGATCATCATCAAAACATTCGAAACAAATATCCATCCGTGATTTAAAGAAATCTTACATACAATTTTCTACTTGAGCTGATATCAAATCTTTAATATAAAAATTCACTATTCTTTCATATTTCAATTTCAGTAAACTTAAAATTTTTAAATTTTTATCACATTCTAAAACCTGCACAACACTAACATGATAACTACCATCACACATCCAATTATATATTGAATGCACTTTCACAATTTGTAATTTTTCATTCATAAAACCACATAATTGACACTAAAACGGAACTAAATGAGCCGTGGAGCACGACACATCGCCTCCAACCGTAAACTACTATTACAAACAACCGTTGTTGCGTCCGACAGCGCGCTTCCTCCCAGAATGTAGAAACTAACCTTTATTGCTAACACGTGACTACTTCTTGGGGGCAACCCGCGTGGACAGTTTGACGAAGTTCACTCGAGTTACGCTTCCGTAACACCGTAACATTCTATAACGAAATTCACCAGTTAAGATTTGACAACGACAATTTATTTTTCGACATTAACTTGTTAAAAAGATAACAGAATCAAATTACTTTGCAGATTTGTTTTCTTGTAAGACACTAATATTGTAAATTAAATTATAATTATCGTGAACAAACCAACATACAATTGACAATGTTAAAATGAATTAAAACTGTTCTCAAACATGTATTAAGTGGCAGACAATACACGACTTACACATAAGTTACATGTGTTTGTTATAATATAATCCTACTTCCAAGCCAAGAAAGCGAAATCAAGAAATTTCCTATGTTGAGGCCCTTCTGAACTATGAGTTCTATTAATGATTGGTGGCTAGTTAAAAGGATCCTCTGTGTACAGTACGTCACATTCGGTCGTCAATTTAACACAATTATTATTTTCTAAATTATCCTCCCCACAGCTCGATTTAGCCACTGATGATTTCTGACTCAATTTCAAACGAATTTCAGATTTGTCATTTGATTTTTCACCTTCTATTTCGTCATTATTGTCTGAAATGAATTCTTAAGTGGCTGTTGATGCTGTCGGATCAGCGTCGTTTAACTTTACGAATATCAACATGAATTCTTGAAGTTTTCTGTTTTTCTTATTATGTTTATTTTTCCACTTGCGATAAAACGCACCAGATTGACGTTTTGTTCTCCTATCTGACATGCCTGAATGTATCTATAATAGTAATAATTCTATGCTTACTTAAACTATATAATATATTTTTTCGAATATATAAGGAGGTATCCATAAATTACGTCTGTATTTTTCTTTACGTTTTCTCCGAAAACGTTAGTTTTCAGGGGCGCGACTCCCCCTGTGCGTGGCTAGTAAATCTACGGGGGCGAAAAGAAACAAGTGCCACTGGATGCAGAGTATTTGACGGTGACCATAGGCGAAGATTGGGGTCACTGACAATCTTTTTCTTAACTTTTTTAAAACGGGTGTGAAAGAACATTGCGTTTAATGATTTCAAGATTTGGAGAACAACGTACGGTAAGGACACAAATGTGAATTTCATAGAAAAGTTTTTCCTAAAAATATTTCCAATTCTTTCTCACAGAAGGAAAAATGGATTAGGGAGTGTTGGTGTACAGTACATTAACAGATTAGGAAGATTTTCCTCTAATTTCATTTTACAAAAATAGGGAAAAATATCGAACAAATATAACAAACTGTTGTTAAAAGTAAATTACGAACTTTGGATTTTCACGTAATATTAATTTTGCATCGAATTTTCTGAATTAATTAAATAATTTTTAATTAATTGCAACTGTCGTTTCTTTACACATAACTATTAGAAATGATTTTAGTGCTGTTTCGCCCAAAAGATAACCAAATTTATATTCATTTTTATTTTTTAGAAGTTTTATTTATTTATTTTATAAATTTACCTGCTTTTTAATTTTTTTTACATTTTATTTTTTAATTATGAGATAGTTAACATTAAACTATCAGGAGCAAATCTACATAGGGACTAATAAGACTAAAGCCCTAGGCCCAAAAGTGTCAAGGGGGCACAAAAATTGTATTATTATCATAAGTTTTAATGCGCTTCTATTAACATTTCATTAATATAGCCTATATATTTCAACTCTAACTTTGATGTTATCATAAATAAATTTCAATCCCCAATTTAAAAATTCTTATTTTAAGAAAAATGGGGCCCTGTTGTAATTCAATAAACCCTATGCCCCGAAAAGCTAGATAGGCCCCTGTACCTAGCATAATGTAAAACTTCTATAATGTAAAGCTTCTAGGTTTTAAGAATATGATTAAATATTTTATTTTCAGTTTCTTACTATAAACATTTATAGGTACGTTTTANTATTTAATTATAATAAAGTTACAATAAATTAAGTTAATATATAATTATATATACAGTACCTAATTTATATATAATTAATATATAATTATATGTACAGTACCTAATTTATATATAATTTATATAATACTGTCCAGACGATAGAAATCTCTCCGTAGCGTGGCGCTACGGACGGCGGGTAAGTAGTTCGGCTGCCCGATGACGTTTTACGTATTATAGGAGTTATTTTTACCGTTGTTTACGGATAATGCCACAATTTTTATAGGAATCATAACTATAGGAAACGCTTTTATAAGGGGATCTACTGTACTTTCTCAGAAATTCTTATTTAAATTACATATATTTTTTACCAATACTAAAATGGTTACTTCAGAAAACCAAACTTTTAACCAAATAATAAACATTTTCATCCCAATCTGGGACAAATACAGTTTACAATTCATATAAAAAATTCGGAAGAGAAGAATTTAATACGAAATTTAAAAAGAGAATTTAAAAAGAGAGAATTTAATACGGATGTCAAGTGTTATAAAACAATTAAATCGGAACCTTTAAAGGTAAGTGAAAAATACTTTTCTATAAGATCGCGGTGTTGCTTTAAGGACGAGAAAAACAACTGAACTGGTAAAATATAAAGTGGGAAATAGGAAAAAAAATACTTGTTCTGAAATATCCGATGGTTTAGCTGTTTTTAATGTTGATTCAGTAAATGTCTTTTCAATCCGAAAAAATCTTTCCGGTACACTACCTCACAGCCAATTCAGGTTATAAACTCCTTTTATTGTTTTTTACAGATGCAATTCGAGTTTGGTTAATTTACGAGCTCTTCCTCAGTGCTTTAAGAGTTTCCAATTTTTACACTTATACGGTACTTTTAGTCCCGTTTACAATATTTTTACCATTTTATACAATTACTCAAAGGGCTTGCTTGTATCTTGTATTGTAAAAACGGTCTGCTTGTTATGATTTATTTTTAATTAAATTACTATAAGAACTTGTATCTTGTTATATCATAAAAATGCACTGCTTGTTACAATATTTTTTTTCAATTAAAAGCATATTATCTTTCAAAGTTTGACAGTACTGTATACGTTTGTACAACATTTTTAAAACTTTTCTNGCTACGGACGGGGGGAAAGTAGTTCGGCTGCCCGATGACGTTTGAGGTAATTATAGGGTTTTTTACTGTTTTTTACGGATACCGGTCACAATTTTTTCGTAGTTTTATAGGAATCGTAATTATAGGGACCGTAATTATAGGAGGGTCGACTGTAGTCTTCTCTAGGGAAACTTCTTTACGCATCATATGACCAAAGTAGGCCAATTTTTGTTTTAAGATTCTTGATTTTAAGGAGAAGCTTGGCTTAATTTTTTCTAAAATTGAGATATTTGTTATCTTTTCTGTCAATGGAACTCTAAGTAATCTTCTCCATACCCATAATTCGAATACATCTATCAGTTTTCTTTCCTTTTTCCTTAGAGTTCAGCTTTCACAGCCATACCCTAATGTTACAGGGGAAACCATTGCTTCTACAATTCTTTTCTTAGTATGAATGGAAATGTCTTTATCTTTCATTATCTTGATGAGATTTGCCATGGCTGTTCTGCCAAGGTTAATTCTCCTCCTGATTTCTCTTTCACAACTTCCATTCCTTTCTATCTTTGAGCCCAAAAGTATGTAACTTTCTACCATTTCAATTCTTTCACCATTCACAATGAAATCTTTTAACTCTTTATTTGACATTACTTTAGTTTTCTTTACATTTAGCTTCAAACCAAATTTAGCACTTTCTTCTTTTACCCTTATGATAAGTTTTTCTAAATCTTCTTTGNTCTGTAAGTCTTAATAATATATATTTAATAATAATTTTTGACAAACTATATTTAAACGATGGAAATAATTTAAACGGCTACGTAAAAATGTTAAAGTAAGCTATAATAACTTTTCTAAGTATTGTATTATCTCGGTAATTTTTAAATTGTTGTGACAACTCTGACCTACTTTAACACGTGCAGAGAAAGGGGCTTAACTGGGCAACACGTGTCGAGTTACTTCCGATTGTGATTTGACCAATGAAAATCTTCGGCGGATTAATACGACAGAATCTTTGTTTTCAGTAGCTGCTAAGTTAGGATAAATAGACTTGTAGTTTCTTCCGTTGACCCTGAAAGTGCACCCCTTGTTTACTGCTACAACGGCAACAATAGTAATGAGTTTACTCGTCTTTCCTTATTGCTTGCTCTAAATTTCGAATGAACATTTATTAATTTATTAATTATTTAATTGAATACAGATTGTTGACTTACGAGAATATCGTAAATCGAGAAAATGAAGATAAAGGAAGAGTTAGAAACGAATTGTTCGGACTTTACAATTGAACGAAACAAAGAAAATTTTGAAGTTGATTTTAAAAATATCAAGAGAGAATTTAATACGGATGTCAAGTGTTATAAAACAATTAAATCGGAACCTTTAAAGGTAAGTGAAAAATACTTTTTTATAAGATCGCAGTGTTGCTTTAAAGTCGAGAAAAACAACTGAAATGGTAAAATATAAAGTGGGAAATAGAAAAAAAATACTTGTTCTGAAATATCCGATGGTTTAGCTGTTTTTAATGTTGATTTAGTGAATGTCTCTTCAATTTGAAAAAGTCTATCCGATAGACTACCTGACAGCCAATTCAGGTTATAAACTCCTTTTATTGTTTTTTACAGATGCATTTCGAGCTAAATTAATTTACTAGCTCCTCCTCAGTGCTTTAAGAGTTACTATGAGTTTCTAATTTTTACACTTATACGGTACTTTTAGTCCCGTTTACAATATTTTTACCATTTTATACAATTACTCAAAGGGCTTGTATCTTGTATTAAAAAATAAGGTCTGCTTGCTACTGATTTCTTTTTTAATTAAATTACTTTAAGAACTTGTACCTTGTTATATCATAAAAATGTACTGCTTGTTACAAGATTTTTTTCAATTAAAAGCATATTAACTTTCAAAGTTTGACAGTACTGTATACGTTTGTACAACATTTTTAAAACTTTTCTAAGAAACAATTTAGAATACTCATTAGAAGAAACTATATTTTTAAACAGTATATTTGTATAAATAATAGTCCCACGAGCTTTAAACTGAGTTACGTTATTTTCAATTTCAAGTAACAGTCATTTCGATTCTTTATTATGAAATTTGACGTTTTGGCCACGGTGTTCGTTTTAAAAAGGATAACCCTTTTTTACTGACGAAATTTTTGTGGTAGTACTGTCTTTAAAATTTTTTATATTGTTGTGCATACATTACAGCTGACTGGCAATTACCTGTTCCTATTGTATGAAGTCAAGTTTTGCACAATTGTACAGTACGTTTTACATTGTCGGTTGTTATATCTTCATAACAAGTATTGGAATCCTGTCAGATTTCACAGTCCGACTTCTTTATACTTTCGCTTTTTACAAGATCCGGAAGTAAGAGAAGTTTAAACTTATTCTAATTACAAAAAAAAACAATCAACCAGCACACGGTCACATGGTCACAATGCCGGGCTGCAATTTTTCATTATATTATTCTTTCATTTAATTTAAAATAAATATGCTCATCATCTGAAATAAGTTGTATACATTATTAAACTTGCCAGTGTACGTTACACTTTTCCTGTTAGTAATGGAGTCGTGACGTTCAAAGACTGTCAAACAGTCGTACAGACTAAGGAAAGTGGCAATTTATAAGTCTATTATCAAATTGCAGTTCGATTCTTAATAAACTATTATTTACATGTTCATATAGTATCAGATTTATTTAATTGGTCAGGAAATTCCGATAAACTGTAATTTTGCTAAAAACCGGAATTCACGTTGTTTGAATTCAACATTTTCCTTTGAAAGTTGTTAAATAGATTACAGGCATTACTATTAAAAGTAAAGTAGTTAGTAAGCTATATTTTTAAATAAATTATTTAGTAACTGTCTTCGTACTATCAAATAAGCAGAGTTTACGTAAAGCCAAGTCTGAAACTGTGATGTTTTGTTTAAAAGAATTAATGATAATAGTAAAAAGCTGTGAAGATAAATTTGTATCCGTGTGGATATCTGTTTAATTTAATTTTTAAATAAATTATTTATGAACTGTCTTCGTACTATCAAATAAGCAGAGTTTACGTAAAGCCAAGTCTGAAACTGTGATGTTTTGTTTAAAAGAATTAATTAATAAATTGTAGCATTCCACTAAAAAACATGTATTGTATATAAACGTTAATTTATATACAATTATTTAATTTTAAGTAATAAGAAAGTCATTTAAAACATTTTATTCTCTAACTCTAGTAGTACTGTATATACCAGGGGTGGCCAACCTGCGGCTCGCGAGCCACATGCGGCTCTTCGAAGGATTATTTGTGGCTCTCGATAAATGTACTGTACCAGAGTTCCCTTTTCATTTTTGTGTTATTATATTTTAAAAAATTATTATCGTCCGTATGTGTTTCAAATGTCTTTTAAATTACTAACAACAAATATGAAAGACTAAGTGCAACGTTGTAACAAATTTCATTTCCGTCCAAGTTAAGAATGATATGACTCATCGAAAACTGCGCGAACGAACATAAACAGTGGCGTAATCGTCCGTTATCGACCGACTCCAGACCGATTTTGAATTTGTAAACTGTCATTGCAATGGACAGTTGACATTGTGCTCTGGAGGAAACAATTTGTATCACTCTTGCTACGGATATAATTTG
>NW_019386849.1:0-11533 GCF_000671375.1 Centruroides sculpturatus | reverse complement strand
CTTTTCTGGAATGAATAAAAGAAAAAAGGCGATTATTTTAATAGAGCTGGCGAAAATACATGAAAAGATAAAATCTTCGATAAAACGAAGAATTAAAATCCCACAGGTATTCGTGAGCCTGAATAAGCTCGATCAATCTCGATTCTGTAAAAGTATTAATCCTCTGACTATCCGCCATGATGATGAACTATTTTCAATGTTGTCACTGTATGACGTGGCATAAAGGCGTTTGTTGATTGGATGCGCGTTTGCAATCGTCGCGAGTAGAACAAACTTTTTGTTTCTAGTTGCGATTGCAGTCGCGCCGGTTTTCGAGGGGGGATTACTAGTTAACGGGAACAGCCGTCGCGGTTGCAGTCGCCTGCGCCGCTGGTAATCGCATAGTGTGACCAGGGCTTTAGGTGCGTCTTCAAGATGCAATTTTTCGTATAGAAAATAATAGAAAGAAAACCTGACATGGTAAATTATTATTGAAATGTGAGATTTCCCGGGAAAATAAAATTTTTCGAGATTTTTCTCGTAGGGAATAAACGTCGAGAATCCTGGGAAAACGGGATAGAAACCTTAATCATAATACGCGCTCACGATACTTTCGATTCGACACTTTTCCGTCGTAGAGTTCCCATTTTACAATTACGTGACTCAACCTGGTGATCACGGAGAAAAGAGACAGACAGGACGTCGATATAAGTCACAGTTATGATTTCACAGATTCGAGACAGCTTGATAGCCCGAACGGTCCCGGGCTTTCGCCCGTGCACGCTAAGTGACTTTCATTACAAGCATTTAGCTTTCCGAAGTCTATGACAACAATTGTTTGGCATTGACGGCAGCGCATTTCGTGTCAACAAGCTGCCTCGATTTGTTCCATTATGTTATCAACTCAATTTCATATTTATTTTCACATTTTCACTTCGCGGTCCTTCTCTGTTCTTTTTTCGTTATTTACACGTGTAGGTCATTTCATTGTTATCCGCATTTGATATCATCATTTATCACATACTTCCATGATACTCTTGTCTGTCCACTACAACTGCCAAGAATTAACGCGATTGGCGAAGCGTAGTGACGGCGGGCCAATAGAGAGCAGGAACCTTGCCATAATGCGGTTTGCGCGCCAATTTTTGTACGTGCGTTAATCAAGCCGAATAGTTTGGCCGAATATTCGGCTATTTGGCCACGCTCCTGGCCGAATATTCTGTATTCGGCCTGAGGCCGAATATACTATTCGTTACAACACTAATAAAATCTCATCACCATGACCAATTGTAACATTTTTGCTGATAAAGTTCCGTAACAAGTTGCCGAATTTTGTTTCTTTTTAAATGAAATTCAATACCATGCATTACAATACCATAACATGCAAATTTTTTGTATGTACTCGTATCCAGATGAATTTTATGGTTTATTAAATTGTAATTCTGCCAGCCCATTTCTACGAACAAATATTATATTTTTAATTGTGTTGGGATTGTCACCTGTGGACATTTTAAACTGTTTTACATATTTGTGCAGAGGCATAGCCTCTAAAGAAAGGTTGTCTCTGCAATGGAAATAGTTGTTCCTGGTGATTAGACATGGCAAATAAACTTGGACTCGTATCCAGATGAATTTTATGGTTTATTAAAATGCAAATTTTTTGTTACTTATCAGAGTCGGTACCACAATGAAAGTAAATTATTCGTCATTAGCAAACTCGATGCATAAACATATCACTCATTAGCTGCATCTAACTTATTTTTTACTTTAGTTATTAAGCACCTGTGTATATAATATTTATTTAAGATTAAGCATAGCATTTTGGAACCACTTCTAATTGGATAGGGACTATATTAATCACGCAGTAAATGATATCTGTTGACGTATATACTAAGCAATATGTGCTTCTAAGAAACGTTGACATTCCATGAGGACAGGATATTTCTTGACCCGAAATGCACATGAAAATAAATCCTTGTACACTTACTTTATACTTATACATTAGTTGCGTTGAAAGAAGTTTTTATTGCATATACATTCATGTTTTATATATGAAATGAAGTGTGAAGGAGTGACGTAGATACGTAACGTCCTGTACAGTACATTGTACATACGTCTGATTTTTCAAACATAAAGTTAACAACGTTGACAAATAGAATTTTATAAAGTATTTTATATCTTTGTTCTAGTGGAGGGTCAGAACGTCGAGAAATGGGGAAAACATCGAACTTTGATTGATTAACATAACTTCTTTGTGATATATTATAACATTTACGAGAATAAATTATGAAATGTAATGATTGTACTTTAATTTGAAAAATTTTAAATCCGTGATTATTCGACAATTTAACTAAGTGTTACTTTATCGACTGTTATGTGTAACAGAAGGGAAATCGGTCATAAAATAATCTCCCGACATTTTCATTTTTTAACTTAAGATAGCTTAAAACGTCGAAAAATTAAAAAAATTCGAGAAATTTTTGTATGCATAAATGTCAGGGTGTTTGGAATGGCGCGATGATTTTCTTTAACCTTGTTTTATACTTTAATAATTACAAAGCTTTTCGTCGAAAATTTCTGAAATTTAGAAGGAAAGTATAATTATTAAGGGAATTTACGCTTTTAAGTTTTTGTGATCGAAGATCGATGGGCTAAAAAGATTATGCGGGTCGTGTGTATCTTTAGTTGAGTTGGACTTAATGACGAGTTTACTCATTTTCTCATTTACAATTTTTTATAAAACTCATTTATACCTTGAAAATTAAGTTTTTACTAAAAATATTTTTAAGAAAACATCATAACAGATGGCACCACACGTAGTTTTAAGAGTTTCTGGAAAAGTTAAGCATTCGTTGCTGGTTTATTTAATAACGAAAACAAGTTCCTAATCATATTTATTATAATTTCTATCGCACATCACACCATTTCTCCGTGACTCAGGTAGTTTCGGCTTGTGATCGGAAATAATTGACGTAGTGAAACACGTAATTTAATCTTCTTATGTTAATTAATGAGAATATGCTCAGTTTTATTTTATATTTCAAAATTTTCTTAGTATCCTTTAACACAAAATGTTTGTAAATTCTACTACAGATATTAAAAAAGACGAAATAGAAGAAAATTATGATGTAAAACGTGGTATAAAATCAGAATGTAAAGTTGTTTTGAAAAAATTGAAGATCGAAGTAAAGACTGAAGATTATAAAGAAGTTGTCCGTCTTCCAGATGATAATGAACAGGTAATAAGTAATACAAATTACCGTGAGATTTTAATATCAACTTAACGTTCTGAATGGTTGAAAACGTAGCTCAATATCGCTAATATAATATTATGCTTTTAATTTAGGTGTATTCTGTATTAAATAAAAAACATGTATTATATAAGAAAAAAATCTAACAACGAGTTGCGTAAGTTTCCTGGCTGTTAAGAGATTTTATTTAAAAAACGACATATATATTATTAATGTTAATAAATAAATAAAATTATCTGTGGCGCCATATGTTATAAAAACTCTCTATAATTTTAATTATTATAAAGTGAAGAAATGCTTAATTTTAATTGTGGAAATGCATTTGACAAAGAATTATAAATGTACCCACATATAAAATTTTCATTAAGTCCGATCCCACTCGAGATTTTACACTTTATCAGTTTATATCTTTTTATCCCTGAATGTTTTATTAGGAAAATTTAATACCACCTTATACACTACGTACGGTACTAAATTTCGTTTCTTAATCTTCAATTTATTCTGAAATATTAAATAAAATAGACGCATAAATACACGCCCACACATACTTAATTACGTAATTTTTCTCTATGTTTTTTGGATGTAAAAGATCTGAAAATTTGCAAAACATTTACCAGAATTCAATACTTTACTTTGTTATGCATTTATAACATCCCTAAAAGTAAAAAGCGAATTTCAACATTAAATTTATATATGTAAATTATAGTGTTTCAAACTTTTCTCAGCTGGTAGCTTGAGTATTTGTTTTTTGTGCACGATTACTTAGACAATAAACAATGAGGTTTTATTTCCGACCCATCGATGGGTTGGTCAGGTCCACAATGAATACGACCACATGTTGAGGGTTACCCGACATACAGGCGGACCTCAGATTTACGAAATGCTTGGCAAAATTTATATTGTGATCCATTAAGACGACGATAATACAAAATATCAGATTTGTTTATTATTTCTAATACTGAGAAGACATTAATTAGATAAACACAGATTACAACAAATTAATAAACACTGCAATCTCTAATTTTAATTAGTTGTAAAGTAGCAGTTGATTACAAGAAAATAATAGAGACGTTGCTGCGGAAGTTTTCACTGCTAAAACATGAACGTCAAGCGCTGCTATCTTGTAATCCTAGAAGTTTGACAATGGCGTTTAGAAAGTGGCGAGTAGAAGTTAGACTTAAACGTTCGCTTTCTCTGTGTTTTGTGTTAAATTTATGACATATTTTATTAAAAATAATGATTTTTCAAGCATTTGCGAATAACACTGTAAAGAAACAGACGATTTTAATCCAGAAATTATTTAATTACACAATTTTTTCAAGTTATGTGTAGTATCTATTGAATTTTTATATATTTGTGTTTATAACAGCTTATCGTAATACTGTAGAAGTAAATTTGTTTTTTACGGCATTTTCTGCCATCAACAGCATAACACGTTTGTAAATTTTTTAAAATAATTTCTCAAGCTGCTTTCGGATTTATATAAGCCACAACTTTCCTCTGGGCTTTNAATACTGTAGAAGTAAATTTGTTTTTTACGGCATTTTCTGCCATCAACAGCATAACACGTTTGTAAATTTTTTAAAATAATTTCTCAAGCTGCTTTCGGATTTATATAAGCCACAACTTTCCTCTGGGCTTTCACTACGCTAAAATACTTTATAAATAACAAATCTGTAGCAAAATCAGCGTACTTCAATAGTAATATGTCTTTTAATGAGTAAATGAAAAATGAAGAGTCTCGTTTAGAGTATATAAAATCACAAAATAGGGATTTTTAATTTATAAGTGTGTAAAAACTTTTTTATTACTTTTCCGACTGTTATATATAACAGAAAGAAAGTATGACAATCGGTCAGATAATGACTCCCCATGCTATTTACGTTTCTAAACTTTGATCAACTTAAAACACCTTCAAACGTCGAAAAATGCAAAAGAAATAAATCGTGGGAAATTGAGGTTATTAAATTTTACTGCTTTAAAATCAAGAGGGTGGGAGATAATGGAGGTCGTGTGGGACAAACTTAATGATGATTTTACTCGTTATTCGCATTTAAGTTTTTTTTTATATAAAGCGCATCTCTTGTTTCAAACTTCAGTTTTTTGCCTTTCTATAATATAGACAGTTTCATTACAGACAGCGCCATCAAAATTTTAAAACGTTGCCGAGAAAGTTAAGCAACTCGTTACTGCTTTATATATCATAAGTGATTATTCGTAGTTATCATGTATTGTTTTGCGTATTGTTTAGCCTGTCAACAATAAATTCTTCACTGCAGAAAAAAACTTTAACAGGAATGAAATAAACATCCAAAGTAAGTAATATGCTACTTAATTCAAACTTTTCATATCAGTATTATTTACAGGTCAGCTGAAAAACTGCATTTAAGTTTCAACTGTCATACATTTAACTGGGATTAGATATTTGAGAACTATTAATATAAATTTTGGAGTTAATAAAAATCTTTTGGGATGATCACAATTATTAGATAAAAATTTATGAGTTGTGATTTAATGATTCATGTTATCTGCTTTGTTCATGGATCGGCTAAAATAATAAAGAAAATGTATTGAATCGAAGTAAACGAAGGCTATATAACCTATTTTATGACATAAGTAAATATTTTCAACGTGTTTTCTAACACATTGCTAATATTCTTCAAAATCGTTGTGCAGATATTATAGTCAAACGCTTAAATTATCGTATTTTTATTCAAAAAATCTGAAGTATCAGCCGATTTTGCCACTCTACTTAAAATCCGTAGACTTTTGCTGTGGTGCTTTTTCATTTATTAGGTCGTCAAGGATGAAATTTGTAGGTAATAATGTTGCTTATCTCAGAGTGCCTATGAATTATCGTTGAAGTTTGGTGTTTGCGAACAAACAATATTAACTTATTTAGCTCAAATAGGTGAAGTGAAAAAGTTGGATAAGTGGCTTCCACACGAACTGAATGTTTGGAAGCGTTTGGAAGCTTGCGTTTGAAACAAAAGCGTTTGGAAGCTTGCTTCATGTTGCTTTCTCTTCATAAATGTGATTCATTTGTGATGAGAAATGAATCTAATATGGCAATCACGAACGTTCAGCACAGTGGTTGGACAAGGATGAATCATTAAAACACACTCTAAAGCGAAATATTCATCAAAAGAAGTTCATGGTGAGTGCTTGGTGGTGTAGGCACTTGTGATCCATTATGATTTTATGAAATCTGGCCAATCGATCACAGCAGAAATATACTGCAACCAAATGGACGAAATGATGCAAAAACTTAAAGAAAAATAGTCTAGATTGGTCAACAGATCGATCCTATCTTATTGCATGATAACGCTGGAGTGCCTAGACTACACGCTGCACAAATTACTGTGGCAAAACTACAGGAATTGGAGTTGGAACATCTTCATCATCCTCCATACTCACCAGACCTAGCCCCCACGGACTACCACGTCTTCTAAAATTTAGACAACTTTTTAACAGAAAAACAATTTAATTTCGACAATGCTGTAAAACTGGCCTTTCAGAAATTCATTAACAGTCGTTCTTTAGCGTTTTATACCATCGGCCTGAACAACCTGCCGCTTAAGTGGCAAAAGTGTATAGACAATATGGGTGCATAATTTGACGAATGAAATAAATTTTTATATTTGTAAGTTATCAACCAACTTTGCCTTTTTTCCCCACAAATTTCATCTTTGACGACCCGATACACTAATGATTTATTTTCCTCTCTAAAAGCACACAATTTCTTTAACCTTTCTATGATAACCACTGAAACAAACTACATAAATAAAATAAATATAACAGATAAAGTGAAACAATTTAATTTCTTACACTCATTTAAAAGCTAAAGCTGATTTAATCAGTTTATGATTGCAGAATGTTTTATTTTTAGTGCCAACAAGAAATGATGTGTTCCTTTTAAAAGAAAACATAGGTATTGTTTACCAATTATATCACTACAGCGCTAATATTTTAATATTAAAGCTATATTATGTATATAAAAATATAATAGATACTTTAATATGATATTTTTTTAAACTTTCAGTTGAGGAGGAAAAGCAAATTCAGGAATACGATATTCAGCAAAATTCACAAGAAGAAAAACATTTTAAATATAATATTAAAAGAAAGAAATACGTTCTTTACAGTGAAAATTGCAATAAAATTCATCAGAAAATTAAAAGGAAATACTTCAAGGTTATGATTGCATCTCATTCTAAACAAGAATTTACGTGTGATTTATGTAAACAGACTTTTACAAATAAGAGAATATTAGAAACACATCTCTTCTGTCATATTGGAAAAAAACCATTTCGCTGCACAACCTGCCATAAGAAGTTTTCGTGGCGATTTCTTTTGCAAAGACACATGAAAAAACATAAAACTATAAATCAAAACAAAATCTCTTATCGGAATTTACATATGCGGCCATCTGAAGATCGAGTGAAGCCATCTTCAACAAAGGGTAGAAAAGCTAATATTAAGCAGAAAAATGATATTTGTAATAAGCGCGTTCGATATGGTAAGGGCCAATTAGAAATACACAAGAGAACACACAGAACTCATGCCTGCAAAATATGTGGTAAAGAATTTAAGTGGAAAGCTGTGTTGTTGCAGCATCAAGCATCGCATAGTGAAGACCGTCCTTTCAAATGTGTTATTTGCAATAAGAGTTTTAAATGGAAAGAGCATTTAAAAAGGCATCACGTAACTCATAGTGATGAACGTAACTATGTTTGTCAGGTATGTGACAAACGTTTTAAAACTAAAGGTACTTTGATAGCTCATAAAATAGTTCATAATGATAAATTTAACTATACTTGTCATATATGTAACAAAAGTTTTAAACGAAGTGGTGATTTAAAAGTACATATTTATATACACAGCGACGAATACAAATATTCTTGTGACATATGTAACAAACATTTTAAAACAAAACAGTATTTGCCAAAGCATAAACTTATTCATTGTAAAAAATCTAATATCAAGGGGGAAAATGAGTGTTGCGACATTTGTGGTAAGCGCGTTCTATATGGTAATGGCCGATTAGAAATACACAAGAGAACACACAAAACTCATGCCTGCAAAATATGTGGTAAAGAATTTAAGTGGAAAGCTGTGTTGTTGAAGCATGAAGCAACACATAGTGAAGACCGTCCTTTCAAATGCGATATTTGCAATAAGAGTTATAAACGAAAAGAGCATTTAAAAAGCCATCACGTAACTCATACTGATGAACGTAACTATGTTTGTCAGGTATGTAACAAACGATTTAAAACCAAAGGTACTTTGATAGCTCATAAAATAGTTCATAATAATCAATTTAACCATACTTCTAAAATATGTAATAAAAATTTTAAACGAAGTGAAGATTGAAAACGGCATATTAATATACACAGCGATGAATACAAATATTCTTGTCACATATGTAACAAACGTTTTAAAACAAAGCAGTATTTGGATATTTATAAAATTGTTCATAACAATCAACTTGATTATACTTGTCACGTATGTAATAAAAGTTTTAAACGCAGTTCTAGTTTAAAACAACATATTTTCATGTACAGCAATGAATGCAAATATTCTTGTCATATGTGTAACAGATATTTTAAGACAAAACATTTATTGGAACAGCATAACATTATTCATAGCGATACAAAAAAGTATGTTTGCGACATATGTAAAAAAGATTACACCAATACAACTGCCTTAACCAGACATTGTCTCACTAAACATGAGAATATGTATATATGCCATATTTGTAAGAAGCTATGCAAGAGAGAATCCCTGCTAAAAGAACATTCGAAAATTCACATTGAATAGTGAAATGTTTGTAATCAAGAATTTAAAAGTAAACGCAACTTAATCAATCACCAGAAAATTCATTAAGTCGAAAAACCGTTTCGTTGTGAAAAATTTATTTGACGTTTTACCAAAAAACACGTATTAAAATATTTTACGAAGCCACTCGCAACGAAGACAATCTTCGTTAAGTTTGTGAAGTGTGTAACAAGAAATTTTATTAATATTTTAAAAGTCGTTCCATAAACTTGTTCGTCAGAATTAAGCGTATTTTTGCAGAAATTGTGAAAGCAGATTTAAAAAAAAAACTGAACTGACATTGCATATAAAATTTTGTTGTATATAAAGACATTCCAAACAATTACTTTATCAACATAATATATGTGAACAGACTTCTACGTGTGGGGAGGTTTTAGAGCAGTGATTCCCCGAAATAATTTACATATTTTAAAATAATTATTCTATTTTCTTTGTATTAATATAATAAATATACTAGGAGATATGGAACAATACAAACTTCTTACTTTTATTATTAATTTTAAGTATAACGTGTATTAAAGGTACTTAACATTAAGAACACAAATACTTTAGTATAAAGGAAAATAAATGTATTGTGTATGTAATCTCTGAAGAAAGATGTCGAGACTGTAATTAAGAATTTCTGGCAAATAATCAATTATTTGTGAAAATTTTCTGATGATAAAAGAATTTTGTTAATCTATTGATTACAATCTGACAATGTCAGTATTGTTTAATTTAAATCTTATGTATAATTAAATGCATTAACAACATTAAAATATTTTAATACGTACTCTATACTACGTGTTTATTTTTATCTTTTTGTTTGTTTTTTACTAATTGTTTTAATACAGTATTAAAATAAATATATTCATATGCACAATCGTCATTTCTTTATTTTTTATATTTCAATTACAAATATCTGTAATTAGGAATAATATAAATTTAAATAAATAAATTTAACTCAAACATTCGTGACGTCAGGAAGACAGGACGCTATAAGAATTGTATGGCGGTGCCATGTAATCGAGTTTTGCACAGCTGTGCGTTGTGATTGGTATAAATTGATCACGTGACTTTAAAATCAATAACATATATGGCGTAGGGAGTTTTCAGTCTGTGTATCTTTAGTCTGTGCCTTTATTTTTATATTTATAATATACTGAAAATCGCTTAATCGGGCCTCCTAATTATAAGTTTCCGATTTTCATCTACGTAACTTATGTTCTCGAGATTAAATACAGACAGTCAAGCAGACTGTGTATAACGAAATTCTACAGATTTAAAATTTAAAAATTTTAACTCAGTTAATATCACAAGTAAAATCAAGTAACTGCTGCAAATGATAGCCAATAAATAATAAATAAAATTAAATAAATCTAAATCTAATGGCATGATAAAGGGTCCTGGAGACACTCTCACTAATTACTGCTTGATAGTTTTTATATGTAGACGTGATAGATCCTTTCGGGTTCGACTGACATCTCTTGCATCAAAATCGTAACATTTTCCTCGCAGTCAGACAAAGTTTAATTTAAAATTTTAGAAAAAGTAATGTAAACGTAGAAAGTTGCGCAACTCGTTGCTGGTTTATCCTACAGTCGAATTTCCTTTTCGAATAAGGACAGAGAGAGAGAGAGAGAGAGTTTACATAATAACTTAAATATAATATACCTTTTAATATTTTCGCAATTATTTTGTAAATCGGCGATATTTCTCTTCGTCTTCGAATTATTTCTCTTGGAAAGTTGAACTGATTAGTACAGAAAAGTNCGAATAATGACAGAGAGAGAGAGAGAGAGAGTTTACATAATAACTTAAATATAATATACCTTTTAATATTTTCGCAATTATTTTGTAAATCGGCGATATTTCTCTTCGTCTTCGAATTATTTCTCTTGGAAAGTTGAACTGATTAGTACAGAAAAGTTGACCCTATCGCCCTCCCCTGTGAGTGGCGAGTAAATGTAGAAAAGCGAAAAGAAGCAGGGGAAATGAGGATTGGGTACTGAATGGTGACCGTAAGCAAAAGTTGTGGTTACTGACAACCTTTCCCTTTCTTTTATTAAAGCGGGTGTAAAGAAACATTCACTTTATTTAATGGTTTCAGCATTTGGAGAACAATGTGCGGTAAAGGTATAAAATGTGAGTTTTTTAAAAAAGTTTTTCTAACAATATTTCCATGCCTTTTTCATACAGGAAAAAATGAGTTAGCAAGCGTTCGGGTAGGGTTAAAGGCTAGGTATAACTTGACACTGATTGATGCGAAATCTCAATCGAATCTGAAGGAACTGGTGCTATCACACTTTAATTAACAGAAAAGGAAGTTCCTCATCCAATTTCGTATGTTTTACAAATAGAATATCGAACAAATATAACAAAATTTTGTTAAAAGTAAATTATGAGCTTTGGATTCTCGCTAAATATTAATACTGCATTAATTGTGCTTTTAATTAATTGTAACTTTTTTTTTCCACATAACTATG
>NW_019386848.1:16335-19331 GCF_000671375.1 Centruroides sculpturatus | reverse complement strand
TTTTGGAAACAATTCAATGTTTTAGATGCAGTGAGAATCATTGGACAATCTTGGAATAAAGTTTCACAAAAAACTTTAAGTGGTGTCTGAAAAAAAACTGTGTCCTTTTTTTTCACCACTGAAATTCAGGTGGAATCAGTGCCAGAGCCTGATGAAATTGATAATGTGATTAAAGAAGTTGTCAATCTTGCCAGGCAAATTAATTTAGAAGATAGTGATGACATTCAAGAACTGCTAGATTCCCACAATCAAGAGCTGACAATTGATGAACTCATAAAAATGTGCGAGCAAGAGACATTGAAGAACTTGATTCTTTAGACCCAGTTCAATCAGAAGATCGAATGATGGAAACTTGACAGAAGGCTTCAGTTCAATTGAAAAGGGGTTACAAATTTTAGAAAATATAGACTCCAACGAAGACTGCATTTCTTCTATAAAACGAGAAATAAAAACAAAACTATTAGCATGCTACAAGGAAATTTTGTGGGAGGAAAAATGTTTTTAGCTATCAGACAAATTTGTTAGTAGAATAAGCCTTATATATCAAAATAACAACGATTACAATAATATAATTTGTTATACATATGTATTATCTAAGATTTTATTAAACATTTTTTCTAAATTTCTTTAGTCTTCAGCCCCAATTAAAAATAATTTGTATGTATTTATATGTAAAATTATACCCTGACTTACACGAATTTGACTTATGCGGTTATCACTCGATCCCACCTATCGAATAAGTTTGGGGTATTACTGTACTATGTAACACAAAACGTAGCATAGGATCTAAATGACTCCAAACATACCAGTACAAAAAACCCAGAAAATGTCCTAAATCAGTAAAGCAATATAAGTCTCCTCCCTTCAGTATATATAATGAAGTGGCAAAAGAAAATACATAAAGCAATACCATTGGAAAATAGATCATTTCTATTTAATAGCACTTTGAAAAATGTATGGGGTCAAAATGGTTCCATTATAATCTGACATGGTTTAATCTGGATTAAGCCTAATAAAATATTTTNACTGCTAGATTCCCACAATCAAGAGCTGACAATTGATGAACTCATAAAAATGTGCGAGCAAGAGACATTGAAGAACTTGATTCTTTAGACCCAGTTCAATCAGAAGATCGAATGATGGAAACTTGACAGAAGGCTTCAGTTCAATTGAAAAGGGGTTACAAATTTTAGAAAATATAGACTCCAACGAAGACTGCATTTCTTCTATAAAACGAGAAATAAAAACAAAACTATTAGCATGCTACAAGGAAATTTTGTGGGAGGAAAAATGTTTTTAGCTATCAGACAAATTTGTTAGTAGAATAAGCCTTATATATCAAAATAACAACGATTACAATAATATAATTTGTTATACATATGTATTATCTAAGATTTTATTAAACATTTTTTCTAAATTTCTTTAGTCTTCAGCCCCAATTAAAAATAATTTGTATGTATTTATATGTAAAATTATACCCTGACTTACACGAATTTGACTTATGCGGTTATCACTCGATCCCACCTATCGAATAAGTTTGGGGTATTACTGTACTATGTAACACAAAACGTAGCATAGGATCTAAATGACTCCAAACATACCAGTACAAAAAACCCAGAAAATGTCCTAAATCAGTAAAGCAATATAAGTCTCCTCCCTTCAGTATATATAATGAAGTGGCAAAAGAAAATACATAAAGCAATACCATTGGAAAATAGATCATTTCTATTTAATAGCACTTTGAAAAATGTATGGGGTCAAAATGGTTCCATTATAATCTGACATGGTTTAATCTGGATTAAGCCTAATAAAATATTTTTATATATAAAAAATTGATTTTTACTATAAAAAAGAAATGAAAATGATTGACATTTATCTGATATAGTTTATCAATAAAAAGTAAAATAAAATACTAAAATCTATTCCAAACAGGGTCTTGCCAGATTGGAAAAAATATTAAGTACCATGTGATTCCATTTTACACAGGTTTTACTATATAGGTCCCTTTATATTAAACTTATAAGCAATCCTGTTGATACGTGCTTATCTTTAATTATTTATATATTATACTTTTGTCCACTTTGAGTAAAAGTATAATATATAAATTTTTGTAAATATTCCTACATTCCTTGTGAAACACTTACTTGAACATAAAACATTTAAATTTGAGTTACAGTGTGTTTGGTTTTTACAGTACTTAAAAAGCTAATTTACAAATATATTTGAAAATCTGGATGGGTCTGGTTTCAATTAGTGCAGAATTTTGATTCCTTTTTAATAAAACAGTATTTTAGTATAATTTTTACTTTTTTACTATGTCTTTTGTATATTTGTATCTTCTGTATTAGTATCCAATTTTTATAATTCAATTTTTAAAAGGAATGTTATATTTGTTATTTAAAGGTTTTTGCCCATGGCATTACCTTTGTAAATTTATTGATAAAGAATTTTAGCAACATAATTTAAGCATATAATTTGATAATAAAATTAATAATAACCTTATGATTCATAATTTTGCCATATGTTTCTACCAAAGATTCCGCATAAAAAGGAGTTTCTCCATACAACATTTCATACATACAAACACCAAGAGACCACCAATCACATTCAGGTCCATATTTCCCTTGACCATCTTCCATAGCCTACATAACGAAAACACATACATATTTTTTAATAATAATAATGTTTTTCCAAATTATTTACACATTATTATTAGTTACTAATTTACTTACTCTTAAAATTTCCGGTGATATGTAATCTGGTGTACCAACAGCAACATTAGACTGAACCTTAAGAAATTAGTTAATTATTATTTTCATAACAAGCATTTAATATATATTAAGTAAAAAAAATTATCCATCCATTTCAATAAAACTTTAAAAATAAATAAATAACTGTAATAAATAATAATTATAACTGAAATTGTTCTATGTAGATAATCTATGTATAAAAAATTATATCTTGTAAAAGATTTTAGAAATAAATATTTTTTTTAT
>NW_019386848.1:9604-10782 GCF_000671375.1 Centruroides sculpturatus | reverse complement strand
AATTATTTTGATGATATGAAACCGTGCTTTACAATTTGTTTATGCTTCTAACACAATAAAGTGCTATAAATTAAGACACTTGGCGGGTTTTCTCATCTTTATTTAGTTCAACTAAATAAAGATGAGAAAACCCGCTAAGTGTCTTAATTTATAGCACTTTATTGTGTTAGAAGCATAAATAATTTTGTTGTTGATATTTTGACATTAATTCAGATTTTGTAATTTTGAAATTATGATTACTTTTATTTTTTGTTTTAATGTAAAGATTCTGTAAATTATATTATAAATTTTTGTAAATATTCCTACATTCCTTGTGAAACACTTACTTGAACATAAAACATTTAAATTTGAGTTACAGTGTGTTTGGTTTTTACAGTACTTAAAAAGCTAATTTACAAATATATTTGAAAATCTGGATGGGTCTGGTTTCAATTAGTGCAGAATTTTGATTCCTTTTTAATAAAACAGTATTTTAGTATAATTTTTACTTTTTTACTATGTCTTTTGTATATTTGTATCTTCTGTATTAGTATCCAATTTTTATAATTCAATTTTTAAAAGGAATGTTATATTTGTTATTTAAAGGTTTTTGCCCATGGCATTACCTTTGTAAATTTATTGATAAAGAATTTTAGCAACATAATTTAAGCATATAATTTGATAATAAAATTAATAATAACCTTATGATTCATAATTTTGCCATATGTTTCTACCAAAGATTCCGCATAAAAAGGAGTTTCTCCATACAACATTTCATACATACAAACACCAAGAGACCACCAATCACATTCAGGTCCATATTTCCCTTGACCATCTTCCATAGCCTACATAACGAAAACACATACATATTTTTTAATAATAATAATGTTTTTCCAAATTATTTACACATTATTATTAGTTACTAATTTACTTACTCTTAAAATTTCCGGTGATATGTAATCTGGTGTACCAACAGCAACATTAGACTGAACCTTAAGAAATTAGTTAATTATTATTTTCATAACAAGCATTTAATATATATTAAGTAAAAAAAATTATCCATCCATTTCAATAAAACTTTAAAAATAAATAAATAACTGTAATAAATAATAATTATAACTGAAATTGTTCTATGTAGATAATCTATGTATAAAAAATTATATCTTGTAAAAGATTTTAGAAATAAATATTTTTTTTAT
>NW_019386848.1:0-9592 GCF_000671375.1 Centruroides sculpturatus | reverse complement strand
AGTTTTCAAGCACCTTTTTATATATATATATATATAAAAGTTACAATATAAAAGTCATTATGAATATTTATGCAATTTAATTATTCTTCCAGTTAAAAGTCAATTGACAAAAAGGGTGAAAATGGTATAAGTTTCAGTTACTATTGGTTTATTATATTTACTGTATTAAAGATTATAGCCAGTTAATGTGTAAATTCTGATTTAGTTCACTTCTAATTATTTCTTATCTACAATATATCTCTATCTTGTTAATTATGGCATTCTATCCAATGTCAGAGACTGCCTTCTCACACAAGAAAAATCTGAGGTCTATTGGTTCCCTTAAAGCAGCCATTAAATTATAAAATAACACTATATGTAGAAACCATCACTTAGATTTAGAATGAGAAAACTTAAGATTTGTGTAACAGAATATATAATATCTATTATCACAACAGATCTATGAATTGACTAAATTTATTTTCATTGAAAAACCCTACATTACCCTTTGGGATATTGAAAATGTTTGTTGCCCACTGGAAACAATAACTTTTTTGGGAGTTGTTCTTCACCATAAACTTTGATTAATATATCCACTTTATTCTTCTTCAAAATTTGGCTACATATTTGTAACTACTTTTTCACACCAGAAACCCCACCCAGACCATCTCATAATATCAACCTATGGTTTTCAAGAAATTCTCTTAAACATCCACTTTTTTAAGAAATTTTTTCAAAATTTTCTTGATACTTTAGCTTAATGTACTTTTCATATTCATTAATTTGTCTAAAATCCATTCTTTGTCTGTACAAGAACAACCTTCATTTAAATTTATATTTTATTTCATTTAATTTTCTAATATTCCTGAATTAAGATGGTCATGTTTCAACCAATAATATTTGAAATATAATTGAAGTTTGTTTACTTACAAATTGTTTTTATGATTTTGTACTTATAAACATCCATCTTAACATATTACTGTATTTTCAGACATATAAGAGCATTCTCTTATATGTAAAAATTGCTTGTTTTTGCAGTTTTGAAACATGTCCTGCTTTGATTATAAGAACATACCTTGCACATAAGAGCAGGCAAGCTCTTATACGTGCTAGCTTGGCACTGACTGCTTGTGTCAATGTAAATATAATGACACAGTAACTATTCAGTGACATCTCTGTACCATTATTAAAAATAAATTCTTCTGCTAATATAAAAGTTATTTATATATTATTTTTATTAATCAGCTTTACAGGCAAATGTCATGTAGATAATAAGTGCTCTCCCATACAAGAAAGATTAAAATAATGCAAATTTTTAAAATAAAGTAGCCCCTCATTATCATGGATTCAACTATATAGTGCTTTTTTTTTTTTTATCTCCAAAATTTTAAAAACACTTGGGTCAATAAATTTTAAAATATCAATTGCCACTCAATTTCTTTTTGCAACAAAATACTGTATTTTATTCCTACCATTGTCCTTGAAACTACCACTGTGGGTGAAACAATAAATTCATCAAGAATTAAATAAGCAAAACAGGTGGACAGATCACTTATCATTTATGTTTCCTTTTGATATTAAAACTTGTTTATTTATTGGTTTTAAGTACTCTCTCCTCATTTACAAGTTTCTGTGAATTCCAAACTTGACTGAAACAGTCAATTCACATGAAGGTGTAAAGTTTCAAATTCACTGGGAAATATGCAAGAAAAAAATTTTTTTAATTTCTGAACAGAAATTTCTAAAATATTTATACAGTAGTGACTTTATTTTGCTTTATAGAGAATTTTTACTCTTTGTAATTTTGTAAATTTTGATGTTCTATTATATGTTCAATATTTGATTTTTAAATTTTTAATTACTGTATTAATAATTTTTATTGAAAAATATACATTCGACGAATTTTTAATCAGCAATTTATTATGAAATATAGTACTGTATGATAAAATTGAAACTGATATTTTGTTTTTATATTGACAGTATTTGTTTTTAAATGTCATTGTTAAAGAAACTATGATGCTAAATGGGCATTTATGGTATCAATGTTTACATAAATGTAAATTAATATAATATAACCATGAATAAATTCAGTATTAAAAAATTAAGCTTATTTTATATGAGAAACTCTTGCTGATGAAAGAATAGAGGATAGAGGTTCAATAGCATATATAATTTGTTTATGTATAAGCACAGAATTTTTAGTACTCTTGTTATATTGTGCTGTTAGATATATCTCGCTTTTTCTTTGTCTCCCGACATACATGATATAACAAGGGACTACTGTATTTTATAAAATATAGTACAAATTTTGCCCAGCTATAATAGCATGTTCTTATATGCATTGAAATATGGTAAGTTTATTATCTACTAATTGAATAATGTTGTTAAATACATAATTTTGCTTGGATTTAGTAATTTACAAGGAAAACCTATCAACCCATATATGGAATAAAAGATGTTTCAAGAACTATTGGATGTATTTGTTTCCAAAAAATAAAATAAATAAAATAAAATTCATTTTTGTCTCCAATTACTCTAAGTGCAAAAAATAGCCTAAAAATAACAGTATACATTCATACACAAGTAGCACACGTCATCTTCCCAGCTGTGACATTGTAATATGATAACACTAGTAAATTTTTTTACCTGTATTCAAGATATTGTTTAGAAGAAATTAAATTTTTCTAATATCTTCTGATATTTCATTGTATTTAGACAGTGGGTTTTTTTCCATCTAATTGAAGGATTTTGTTGCATGGAAACATTATCTTTGTAAAATGTATGTAATGTTCATAAAGTTTCTGTTTAATTTTATGGTGGTTAGATTATACACACTTTTTTAAATTATAATTTTCCACAGTGTTATTTGTTCCCTTCAAGCACTATTATTTCATGATTCTCATTTTCAAGTATTTATAACATACATCAAATGATATCAACAATGTATTAACCATCATTTTAAATGCATTTCTGGAATTCAAACTACAAAATTATGTAAAACCCTCAAGTGAAGAAAAAAGTTTCATAATGGAAAGTTAAATATCCCATCATGTTAAGCAACTTATCTAAATGAATAAAATTCATATAAATGGTATATAATCAGTGGTGATATTCAGTGGGTTCGCACAGGTTCGGCCGAACCCGTTGTTAACATTTTCAAAGTTTTCCGAACCCGTTGTTAAACACACGTAATATTTTTCAGTGGTTTTGTTTCTTTTAAAAAATATATTAAAATATACATATTATACTCTGTAGCACTACTAAACTAGAGCCTTATACCCCGTTCGCCTTGGTGCAACCTCCATCGACCGTTTCAATCTCGATCGACTCAAGAGAGTTCTTGAAACAAGTCCAGTCGTACGAGAGGTCCCACAATCCCACGCTCGCGAGAAAATACAAGATGGCTGCGGAACACGTGTCGTGCTATTGCCAGCGAAATAAAAAAGATATTGTATTTCGATAGACGATGACATCTGTCTATTATTATAATAATACCTAACGATAAAATAAATGATTTAGAAAAGTTTTTCTTGTTTAACTGCTTTCCCTATGACTTTTTCTGATTAAAAAAAAGCCAATTTTTATGTTTATAAAATATTTTGAATGAAAAATATTAAAATATGTACAAAATAAACCATTTTGAACACTTTTTTTATTATTTATCAATATATATATAGTTCTGGCATAAACAATGTTAAACTTTAACTGACTTAATTTTGCGAACGCATCTTTTTTATTTATATGGGTATCTTAAGGTCAATTTTTGCGCTAATGTTGCTAATGCACCATTTGAGCGAAAAAAAATTGTTAAGGAAAAATTTTCTGTTAGCAAACCCTTTGTTATATATTTCGAATATCACCACTGTATATAATTATTAGTGGAAGTCAAACTTTTAATGGGAAAATTACATAATGTTAAACTGCATATAAATAAAAATCCTATAGTTTAGTGACTAACATTTCTGTCATAAAGCTTCTACCAAAAATCACAGTTATAAACAGACTAATACATACAAAAAGCAGATCAGCAAATAAAAAAAATATACAGGTTTATTTATAAATTAGATTCAAACTACAGTTATTAGAGAGGTAGAAGTAGAGAGAGAGAGAGAGAGAGAGAGATGCATTCTCTTATTACCACTCTGCCAACAAGGAAGCTGGTTAGATAGTGTGAAGTACTCTTACATCTGTGTACGTTTTGCAAATTTTCAGGCCTTTTTTGGCACTCTGTTTTATTAATTTTAAATATTCAATTTCTCTTTCAAAAAGATGATCCTAGGCTGGTAACTAGGGTTTTTTTTTCAAATGGAATCCCGGTTGTTTTTTAACCCGGGAAATCCTGCAAATTTCTTAAAAATTCACTTTTTTTCTTATTTTGTGTTAAGGTTAAGAAATTTGCAAATAAAAAGTATAATTAACTCATAAACTGTCAGAATACATTTGTATTTATTAATTTTAAACCTACTTATTAGTTTTTTAAATTTTTGCTCATTATGGCATGCCACAAATGGTCAATAATCAACACGTAGCTTATTTGTGGCAGGACTCTGAAAATTCTTTACTTGTCAGAACCTATAATATCAGGAATAATTGCACTTAGGCTGTCTTAACTTTTAACCATGCCCAGTAGCTTCATTAACTTAGTAACTCCAGGTTGTGCAAATTGGGCAAGGATACAGAGTATGAAGTTTTTCTTCATAAACCTGATTATTAAAGACAAACAAATGCCGAATTATTGGGCTATAAGCATGATGTTTCTACTATAGCAGCCGAGGTAGACAAATCAAGAATACTAAAGAGCAAAAGTAGTACTACAATCTCGAAAACAAACTAGAAATCTTACAGGCTAAGGGTTAAAAAACACATAACATCTGTCTTCTCTTAAATGCATTAAACATGATTCCACTCACATCAATTGAATCGGAAAGGGCATTCTCGGTAGCAGGACTTTTCATTACTAAAATAAGAATTAGACTGAGTGATCGGAGTATTGACCACTTTTCTTTTTAAAATCTTATTATAAAAATTTACAATACTATTTTGTATTATGTTTTATTTAAAAAACAAAAATTACTTTTTAAGTTATAAGTTTCATCTAAGTTCATTTTTTTTAAATTTTCAACTCAATTCAAAGCATTTTGTTATTCTTGTATGCAGCTTCCAGCAAACTTTAATAAATTTTTTCTATTTGTGAAAATTTCTAAGCAATTCAAAGGTAATTTTTAATATATATCTTACACAGCATTATTAATATGATTTTGGAGGTTGCAGAATGTATTAAATTACTTTAAAAAATGAAAAATAATTATATCATTTGATTTCAAGATATTTCATGAGATCTGGGGGATCATTTTTAATTAATGTAAAATTTTAAATGTATTTTGAATATTTTAATGTATAAAAATATTGAGGAAAAATTTTTTAAAGAAAGGATATAACATTCGTCATATCGGAAAAAAGGGAAGTTGAACTTCCTTTAGATGGCCAACTTGCTGATGAATCAGTTTTTGCACATAATGAAGGCCACTGGAGAAGCCGCCTATAAATAGGGCTTTTTCCCGCCAATCAAGGTAGTCTGTTAAGAGAAGATTACCATACAGAACTTAGGTAATCCTCCGAAGAAGGTTACCATACAGTACAGAATCAGCCATATTTTAAATAGTGCATACACAAATATTACAATTTCCAAACTTCTCCCCTATCCTGAACAGAAAGACAACTGAAGACAAGATAAGCTTCATATTGTGAAGGTAATATAATATAATATACACTCTCTCTCATGCGTATAGGTTGATTTAGATTAAATTAGAGAATAGACTCTCTGCGAGATAGGTCTAGAATATATCATTTGTAATCCTATTAATTGTATTAGTAGTTTGTTTGATTCAATTAAATTTTATTGTTATTTGTTTAAATATAGTTCCTTAATGACTAAATCCAATGCCTTTGCCTACTCCACTAATTTGCAACTCTCCTACATGAAATTTCTCGCAAATGTGTGATAGTCCGCGAACTAGACTATCTGGTGTCAGGAAAACAACTTCCAGAGGATCCTTACAGACCCTTGTTCATTTAGGACTTTCGTAAAAAGCCATCCGACTTTAACATCGAATGGCTTTTTAAGAAAGTCCTCTGAGCCAATCTCACAATTGTTTGTCAGTAAGCGACATAGAGTTAACGTTAACAATTATTTGCCCTTGGGATTCCAAGAAACAGTTCACTTTTTCCCAAAATCCTGGGACAAGCAAAAGACCGAGAAATGAGAAATCCTAATATGAACTATTGAAAGCAAAAGTGGTGTAAGTCAGTTTTTCCAAAAACCTACATTGCTGCTGAGTTTCAGTTCCTGATAGTATTATTTTCTTTGTAAAGAAATAAGAATATTTACATTACTTACTCACAGGTAGAAGCACTTAACAATAAATTTGAAGTAATTTTTAAATCAGCACTTAATTTCAGGTCTAAATTTCTCAATATAGACAAAAAGTGAATTACCACTTTCACTTTCAACAGCTTATATATATAATGTTAAAAATTTCTAATTTACTACATAAAATTAATTAGTATAATTAAATAAATTTTAAATAATTTAAAATTCTATACTAAAAAAAATATCTTACTGTTCCATCTTCAAGAAGTTTTAAGCAAGAACCAAAATCAGCAAGACGTATATGACCATTGGCATCTAAAAGTACATTATCAGGTTTGATATCTCGATGTACATAATTCAATTTATGAATGCAATCAATTGCAAGAATCATTTCTGTAATATAGAATTTTGCCATATCTTCTGGAAGGCGGTCTTCAAATTTACTTAATAGTGTCAATAAATCTCCACCACAGTAATAATCCATAACAAGGTACTATGAAAAAATATTAAAATTACACAAAACAACAAAAAAAATAATAAAAACATAATCTAAGCAAAGTCAATAATCATATACAAATAACTTATTTAATAATAAATAGTTATTCATAATAAGAACTGGTAAAAAATAAAAAAATTCAATTTTCAAAAAATATTTTAGTAAATATATATATAATAATTATATTCAATTAGATAAAATTCATCCTGAAAAATAATTTGAAGTTCTGCTTAAAGTATGCCATTTTAAAGTTTTATTTAAATAGAAAATAAATATGTTTAAACAGCATAACAAATATTAATTTGAGTTCTTAACAATAGCATGTAAACAATAAAATTCAGCTTATCTACTTAAATATTTCCAGAGAATCATGCATTAACTGAAACTCATTTAACTTTCAATCTACAACATGGACCTCAAACTGACATGTGTTTGTCTCCCTAGTATGGTGAAAGAACCTTTCTATGAAGTCAAAAAACTGCTAAAATGGGAACATCTATTCAAAAAGTTTAGCCACTGATCTATTAATATATACAAAGTCATAAAAAAATTAATCTTATTTTATTGTCTGGATGAAATTGTCTCTTAAAATCTATGCTCATTTACAAAAAAAACTTACACATGAAGGAAGAGGAAATGTTGAAATCAAATGAAACTTTATTAGTGCAAATATAATGAAAACTGTAGTAAGTGGTTAAAATATCGTAGCAAAGATTATTCTAAATTGTACCTCTCATGTCAAAGAGAGTCTTTGATATGAGAGTTACAATTTAAATCAATCTTATGGAACCTCCTCCTACCTGGATGCATGCAACAATATGGTCAGGTATGAAGACCTACAGACATTGTATGCTATCCTGTAACATATTTTTCCACAAATATTGCATCTGTCACTCCAAATCTCTCTATTCATATGGTTGAAGCTGGTGTCCTATCTTGTTCCACAAATGCTTAATGGACAGCAAATGTGGAGACCAGGCAAGCCAAACAAATAAGTAGTCAGTCAATATTTTTATTAACATACAAATTGGCAAATTGGTACATACCCAGTACCGCAAAGCATTGCCTGGTGTGGTTACAAGGTATAGCCAAGGGTTGTCGAACCTTTTTTCCTAATGGGCCAAATTAGAAATTTAGATACATTCAGCAGGCCACAAAGGTACTTTATATAAATACAGTGGAACCTTGGTATACAACCTTAATCCGTTCCTAATGTTTGGACTTATACCGAATTGGACGTATACCAAACCAACCTTTCCCATAAGAAGTAATGTAAAAATGATTAATCCATTCTCATGTAAAAAAATGGCTGGCTTTAAACACCTCGCTTTCCTGGCTAGTTCCTGCCTGATTTTTCATGAGATTAGCATGTATCTTTTTAGCTTTCTCGCAAATAATTGCTTCTGATACACTGTCTCCAGCACACTGTTTTTCAGTTATCCAAAGCAAAAGCAATTTCTCAACATAATCTAATGTCATCAATCTCTGTTTAGAAATTGATTTAACCTCTTTTGCAATGTTAGCAGATTTAATAATGTCTTTATTTTTTGCGACTGTCGATATCGTCTTTCTCGGAATACGGTATGCAACAGTTAAATCTCAAACATGCATGCCACCTTCATTTTTTTTTTTTTAACTCTTTCTGCCCTGTGGGCACTAAGAGGCCTCTTTTCACAAGCCCATTATGGGTTCAGCCAGGCTGACAATGGGGCTGCCAGGTGGTGAGGGACGGAGCCCAACATATCCGAACGAACCACCCCCCGAAAAATTCCTGGGGATTTTACAACCCGTTCAGATTTGAGCCCGGGTCCCCCAGAGCGGTAGGCTGTCACCCTGACCACTCGGCCATCCGGCCGCGCCACCTTCATATTCCTCAGCAATCTTTTTTTTCAGTTCTATTGTGATTCTAGTCATTTTTTTTTAGTTTTCTGTTGCTTTTCACTTGCCTTTTTGTAATTCATGATTAATAAAAATAATAAAATTTTACTTACAAATTAAAATCGGAAGAAATTTAACAAAGTTATAAACTGTGGCACCACGAATGTCTAGTCTATTCTAGTACACTGATAGTGCTACTTGTTCATAGATGGAGCGTATAATTGAATTAAGTCATATACCAAGCAAAATTTGTTTCGTCCAAACAGGACGTATTCCAAATTAGACGTATTCTAAACCAGACGTATACAGAGGTACCACTGTATATGCTTTTAAAAAGTTCAAAATTTGAATATCAAATTTTAATAACAAATATATATTATTATAAAAAATACTGTACTATTGACATTAAAAACAGAAATTATACTCACACAAGATAAAAATAAATTCAATGTAATTTTTGACATTGCCTTCCTTTTATAATATTGTCAATATCTGCTTTTATGATACTAGTCTTAATTCTAAGAATGTTAGTTAAATTGGAATCACTCAACCTATTTCTTTTAGCAGTTTTGATGTTTTTCATGCACAAAAAGAATTGTTCACAACGGTATGTACTACTCCACATGCATAACAGTTCTATACATAAAATAGTTTTCTAAAACCAACTACATCATTATGAAATCAAAGTGTATCCAGTGAAACAAGAATAAGTTTTACAACATACTTTACCAAAATAAATGAAAATACACCTAAAAAAGTTTAGAGTACAGTAGGCTGTGGGTTGGACATCCCTGCCTTAAAAGTATGAAGGAGTACAGTACATGTCAGGAGTTTCAATTTGGCACAGAGTATTTGGTTCCCAAATCATG
>NW_019386847.1:71408-76077 GCF_000671375.1 Centruroides sculpturatus | reverse complement strand
ACAGCAAATAAGTTAATTTAAAATATCCAATAATAATTAATGGAAATGAAATCGGTATATCTCATATTTCTTCGAAAAATGCATTACAAAACATTAAACTTCATCACGGGTAAATTGTTAGAAAAAAAAATAAATATGAATAGTCATTTGCATAAAATTTTATTAAAAATCTCAAATGCAAGGACTCCAAATTATGTTCAGTTGTAAAAAGTATTGAGCATGTTGTGTTGAAGTTGTTATATTTTTGTAATATTCAGTTATTTGCATCATTAACTTTTTGTCTATAATTTACACTAAAGTAGGTTTGCAGTTTTTAAATACAAAGACAATAAACTAAATCAAAGTGAAGCCCTTACTTTCTAATAAAAAGAAGGAAAATAAAATAAAAGCAAAACATATTAAGTAACGTAAATTTAAATAAGGATTATGTACGGTATAAAATGGATAAATGTTAATAATTAATTTATAGACATCGGTAAATTTATAGTGTAATTTTAAAAAAGTATTTAAAAGTTTATTAGATTTAATCTAATTGCGAATTGTATTTTTAGCAAAATTTTTCATTTAAAATTATAAGCGTTTTGCATTGTGTAAACATTCTCATAGAATTGTCAAAAGATGTCTCCAGTATTGTTACTTTAATTTATAAAAATTACAGTTTATTAATACTAAGAAAGATTTGAGAAATCGTTGTAAAGAAAGCAAAACAACAGACAAGGACTCTTGCTCGACTTTCCCTGCACCCAAACAGGAGTTAATAAGACCATTAGGAATACGGATAATTTTCAATTATGTTACGATATAATTCAATGCTATAATATAAAATTTACATTTAAAAAATAATAATTTTGTCGAATTGCGATGAAAATCTTCATTTTAAAAAATAATGCGAAATTCCACAAATTATAAAAAAATTAATGTGTGATGCCATCTGTTATTAAATATACCGAACTCCCGATTATCGATAAAGATTTTATTGTGGGACCTCAAAGTTTTACTGTTGAATACAAGTTGAAAACCCCTGACCAATTCTATACAATATCGATTCCACATTTTATACTCTAATGATGATTGATTTTGTACTCACAATAGTAAAACAATTGTTTAAATCTTTATAATTAGTTATTCTTCTGTTTTTAATTGAACATACACTTTTTACACGATAAATGAAACAATTAATTAAATTAACTTCTCCCTACGCGATGTTTATAGTCCTTGAACACCTATCATTATGACTGTAGTAATCAATACATATTTTGACTATTTTAATGCTCAAAATTGTTTTCAGTGTAGAGCACCATTATTAACTGTAAATTTGCAAGCTTATGAAATACTATTCACGAACGATAATTTTATACCTCCTTTTTTTTAAATTATTTTATAACAGTTTATTTATATTTAATATNATTTATCTCCAGAAGGAAGGGAAGAATTAGAAAAGATTTAGAGGTAAAATTCTCTCTCAGAAACAAAGGTAGTTTTGTTGTATTGAATAATTATTTAGAAAATAGTAATGAGTTATTTTGATATTAAGGAATTAGGAAATGTATGTATTCCACCAGATATAATTTTATACTTTATTTATCAAAAACATTTTAATTAAAATTTTACAATAAGAACATTCGAAAAATAATAATATATATTAACTTTTTTATTTATATAATTTACATTTCAGACTATTATTATTAGTATTAAAACAATAGAATAATTAAATAAAATTGTCTATTCATGTTTGTGCGTAAAAACTTTTTTTTTTAATGTTAAAATCAGATAATATCGTGGATAGATAATCTGATGACGTATTGTAGTATGTGTAATAATAAATTGTATGACGTCGCGGATGAGTAACTTACAAAACATATTGTAACGTCATTTTCTTTTCAAATAATTACATCACGCGCGAATATTATTTCTTTTAGAAATTGTGTATTTGACCATTGCTTTAATATAAAATTTGCATCGTATGTTAATTCTACATTATTCCTTTTTAACAGGAAAAACGTTTTAACAATTTATAGGCATTTACTATTTAATTGCAACAATGAACGATTTATCCGATGGTGTGTATAGGTAAGTTTATATGTTTTAGTAACTATATAGCAATTTTTACTAAATTTATTTTATAATAGTTTTAATTCTAAACGCGTAAATTATTAATAATATTTTTTTTTTATCGATTTAGTGAGAATATAAAAGAAGAAAATTCAGATATTATTGATATAACTGGACGGTGGGGAAAATGGCAGACGATTATCTTGTTGTGTTTAGCATATTTAAGCATACCTGCCGCATGGTATAATTTAAATATGGCATTTTTAGCACCGAATATTAATTATTGGTGTAAAAAGCCTTCAGAATATGCAAATTTGACTATGGAAGAATGGAAAAATTACAGTATACCCTTAGTAATAGAAGATAATGTACGAATATACAGCAAATGTGAAATGTATGATTCATTAATTAGGAGCTCTAATAAAACTCTAATATCGTGTACCTCGTGGGATTACGATCATTCCTTCTACAAATCGACTATTGTCGAAGAAGTAAGAATATTTAGCTTTTAATATTTATATAAAGGTTAATATTGAATTTCTATAATTAAACCTGTTTGTAGCGAAGTCTAGAGGGAAAGGGAACTAGGGATTTTTCCCTGGGCCCGGAGAAAACCCTCTAAATTAATGTTATTTTACTAACAAAAAATAAGATCTTTAAGACTTCTTTTACTTTCCCGGCTTTTATATATACATAACAAAGGAAAGTTTGATAATTTTGTGAAATTTGACACTCCTAGTTTTTTGCAAATCTCCTCGTTTTGAGACTCCTGAACCCAAAAAATTCCGTGGATATGTATGTATATATATGTGTGTGTTGGCATTTATTTCGCTTAATATCTCAGACCGGAGTAAAGATAAAGAAAGGAAATTTGGCATGGTAGCTTGTATATAAGGGACATTGATGATATTAAATTTTGGTTGTGAAAGGTCAAGGGGATAGAGAGATAGAGAGTGGTCACGGTGTGGGTTACAGGGTGTCATATTTTGCGAGAGGTCAGATTTAATGATTTTACTTGTTGTTACCATTTACAGTGTTTTATAAAACTCATCTCTACCCTCAAAATTAAGTCTTTTGCTATGTTATAATAATTCAAAAAATATAAAAATTTTTATAACAAAATCTCATAACAGATGACGCCACATACAATTTGTTAGTTATTTATTTTTGATTAATTAATAATACAAATGTTATTTTTAAAATAAAATTCCTTAAAAGCCGGAAAAGTTACGCAACTCGTTGTTAGATTTTTTTTTTTAAATTAAAAATAAATATTTTAGGTATTTCATTTGTTCAAAAATAAATGCCAAAAGGGTCCACTCTATTTCAAGCTCGACGGCCCTGCCTTTCTGCTCTACTCTAAACGTCATCTGCAAAGAGATATTTTAAACAATAACGATATATAATTTATTATTCATGTTATAATTATATTAAAAATAATAAATCACTTACTATAATAAAATTATTTCAACTCAATATTGTTAACTCTATTAATAAATAAACTATATATAATTAATTTATAGTGGGATCTGGTATGTGACAGAGCTTGGTTGGCTTCTTTGGCTCAATCGCTTTATTATCTGGGATTTTTATTAACAGCTTTTATTGGAGGACAATTATCTGATAAGTAAGTCTTATTTAAATTTATAATTTAATAATATTTTTTTTTAAATAATAATTTATCATATGTTATGACTAAAAATTAGATTTGGAAGAAAGCGTACATTTTACATATGTGTGGTATGGACGTTTATCTTCGGTATGATAAGTACATTTTCTCAAAATTTCTGGATGTTTGCCATATGCCGATTTTTTCTTGCACTGGGAAGAGCATCTTCGTTTTTGATTATCTATGTATTGTGTAAGTATAATTAATTATATTTAACTTTTAATAACATTATGTTATGCTAATTATGTTCAATACGTAGCAACGGAAGTGGTTGGAAAAGAATATAGACTTTTGGTTGGATTATTTGGTACAGCTGGATGGGCATTAGGGCAGATGATTCTTCCTGGGCTTGTGTGGCTTTTCAGAGATTGGTTTCATATTGAATTAATATCTGCTTTGTCTTTCATAATTTTCTTTCCATTGTGGAGGTATTCATTATTTGCTATTTACTTAAGACATTTTTGTAAGTTAATTTTAGAATTCTGAAAATAGGATAATTCCGGAATCTCCAAGATGGCTTCTTTCCCAAGGTAGAGTTAACGAAGCTGAAGAAATACTCAGATATGCTGCCAAGTTGAATAAAAGAAATGTAGTCAACTTAAATGAAAAATTACAATCGATATCAGAAAAGATTATGATAGTAAATAAATTTTCTTCAAATATTAATTTAACTTTTATTTCAATTAATTTCTTTATAAAGACAAGAGTTTTTTACATTTCAGGAGAGCGAAGGAAAGGATAATAAACAAATAACATTTTTGGATATAATGAAATGTCCTAATTTAAGAAGAATAAGTTTAATTTTATATACCGTTTGGTAAGTTTTGTAAATTTTATTATTTTTGACGATTTTTAAACATTTTTATAATCTCTTTTTAATTTTGCTTCATAAAAATCCAGCAACGAGTTGCTAACTTTCCCGGCAAAAATGTTAAAATTGTGTGAGCT
>NW_019386847.1:59869-69707 GCF_000671375.1 Centruroides sculpturatus | reverse complement strand
TAATTAATGGATATTTTAAATTGGAGGTAATCGCCGAAATTCTCGTCCGATTTCAAAAATTCTTTCACCAATATTTACAATGGAACTTCAGGGTGGACATAAGCTGTATATTATTCCGTTAAACATTCATATAAATTAAAAGATATCATCTAGGATTAAGGCTTTTATGTCCAACAGATGGCGCTAACTCCGCGAGTACGACGCCCGAAGTTTGCTTTTCTGTGAAAATGAACTAAAGCGGATCATCATCTATCTATCTATATAAATAAAAATGTAATGTTCGTTTGTTCCTACCGATTCCTTTGAAATTTTGATACAACGTTGCATTCGAATACGCACGTGTTTTTATATAATATACATGTGGAAATCCCCCCGGGAGATGGACAGGATTAAGGCTTACCGTAAAGAACTCTGCTTCTATTTATACTATTTTAGATGCGGTTTTTTGCGTTTTAATAGGATACGTCAAGAGAATGTACACTAAGAAGGGATTTTTCGAAAAATCCCCCCACGGGGAAGTGTTATACATTTATAGTAGATACATTTTGAGGCACAATAACGCGTGATGGCGTCTGCTAATATTAAATAAGTACAGGAGAAAGATTTGAATGTGACAAACGAACTTAAACACTATAATATTCTAAGAATTTACTCTTCATCTACAGCGCATTTACCAGTAGTTACATCCCTAGTGGTACAGGGTATTTGGGCCATTCAAAAATCGGTTCTTGTTATGTTATTGACGTATGCCCTGGTTTAATAAACACATTTCTCTTACTAACGGAAAAAATAGGATACTTTGCTTACTTCTGCAATGTAACGTAACCCTATGTTTTGCATTAGTCCTTCTTGCATTGTGTTTTGTTTCGTATAGCACGGATTCGCAAAACACGGTAGTTTTCGGAACGTAACTACCGTGTTATACGAGGGATACTTATATACTGTTTGTTTTTATATACAGGGTAACCATATTTAGTTTCCCTATTTAGAGCACTTTGTAACTGTAATCAATAAACGGACTGACACCAAAATTTGTATACAGAGTATACAAAGGATGCGAAAAAGGATTTTGCAAAAACTTTTTCTAGGAGACGTCTTACAGGAAAAATGCATGAAAAAAAAACCAACATAAACACTATGTTGTTTTATTTCGTTGCACGTGAACATTACAGTTTCATAAAACGCCCCGTAATTCAAATTCTCCTGGACCCCATGAAGCTATAACGAGTCAATGTAAATGAATTACCAATATAATACAAATTTAAAAGTGGGACGGATTTCCTGGATTTCGTTTTCATTTTCAGGAGTCATTTTGATATTATCGTAAAGACGATAAAGATCTGTAACTTCTGATTTTAAGAGTTGGTGCTAACGCTATTAATATCTCTAACTATCGAAAATATAAAGAAATATAATTTATTGATAACTATAATTGCCGTAGTATATAGAAGATAGAAAATTGCCGTTTTACAACGAAGAATCTTAAAAAGTTCTGTTTTAAATCTTATCAAATGCATTTATACAGAAAATTATTTAGAGAGTTTCATACACTAGCTTCAAAGGCCTTACTGTCTTTCCTCAAATCCTAACAGGCAATTAGGGGAATAGTCATGTCCTTACGAAGCCAATTCATATTCTCTTAGTAGAAACGTGACCCCTTAAAAAGGTTACTTATAAATATTTTTATATCATTTAAATTTATTAAATAAGGTCGTTACAGATGTTTAATTGTTAAATTTATCTTGTAAAAACGCAAAGTTTTGTTAGTTCATATATCTCTTGCTGGCTATTAGTAGCATCTTCATTTACAAAGTAATCAGTAAATGTACTATATTTTTCATGCAATAATATTCTAGTTCTATTATAGCTTTAAGAGCTGTAATGAATATTTTATTACCTTTTAACAAAGTATTTTTAAATATTAACAATAAGTTTTTTATTTATATTATTTTAGATGTACAACTTATGTTCTTGTAAAGAAATCAGAAAATCAAGAAGCAGTGGAGGATAATAGTACAGCAAATAAGTTAATTTAAAATATCCAATAATAATTAATGGAAATGAAATCGGTATATCTCATATTTCTTCGAAAAATGCATTACAAAACATTAAACTTCATCACGGGTAAATTGTTAGAAAAAAAATAATAAATATGAATAGTCATTTGCATAAAATTTTATTAAAAATCTCAAATGCAAGGACTCCAAATTATGTTCAGTTGTAAAAAGTATTGAGCATGTTGTGTTGAAGTTGTTATATTTTTGTAATATTCAGTTATTTGCATCATTAACTTTTTGTCTATAATTTACACTAAAGTAGGTTTGCAGTTTTTAAATACAAAGACAATAAACTAAATCAAAGTGAAGCCCTTACTTTCTAATAAAAAGAAGGAAAATAAAATAAAAGCAAAACATATTAAGTAACGTAAATTTAAATAAGGATTATGTACGGTATAAAATGGATAAATGTTAATAATTAATTTATAGACATCGGTAAATTTATAGTGTAATTTTAAAAAAGTATTTAAAAGTTTATTAGATTTAATCTAATTGCGAATTGTATTTTTAGCAAAATTTTTCATTTAAAATTATAAGCGTTTTGCATTGTGTAAACATTCTCATAGAATTGTCAAAAGATGTCTCCAGTATTGTTACTTTAATTTATAAAAATTACAGTTTATTAATACTAAGAAAGATTTGAGAAATCGTTGTAAAGAAAGCAAAACAACAGACAAGGACTCTTGCTCGACTTTCCCTGCACCCAAACAGGAGTTAATAAGACCATTAGGAATACGGATAATTTTCAATTATGTTACGATATAATTCAATGCTATAATATAAAATTTACATTTAAAAAATAATAATTTTGTCGAATTGCGATGAAAATCTTCATTTTAAAAAATAATGCGAAATTCCACAAATTATAAAAAAATTAATGTGTGATGCCATCTGTTATTAAATATACCGAACTCCCGATTATCGATAAAGATTTTATTGTGGGACCTCAAAGTTTTACTGTTGAATACAAGTTGAAAACCCCTGACCAATTCTATACAATATCGATTCCACATTTTATACTCTAATGATGATTGATTTTGTACTCACAATAGTAAAACAATTGTTTAAATCTTTATAATTAGTTATTCTTCTGTTTTTAATTGAACATACACTTTTTACACGATAAATGAAACAATTAATTAAATTAACTTCTCCCTACGCGATGTTTATAGTCCTTGAACACCTATCATTATGACTGTAGTAATCAATACATATTTTGACTATTTTAATGCTCAAAATTGTTTTCAGTGTAGAGCACCATTATTAACTGTAAATTTGCAAGCTTATGAAATACTATTCACGAACGATAATTTTATACCTCCTTTTTTTTAAATTATTTTATAACAGTTTATTTATATTTAATATTATAACGAAAATAATTTAAACATGAAAATCCTCTTCAAAAATATTAAAAGTGTTTCCTGTAACAAAATATAATTGTGTTACTCAAAAATATCTGATAACACTATATCTTTAACAAGTAATTTTGAAACAGTATTAGTTACTAGAATTTAACTCTGTAACGAAAATTATTATAAACTAAACATGCTCTTCAGGAAGATTTTTAGACATATTTACTGTAACTAAGGATAATTCTGTTACGAATATCTGAATAAACTGTGTCTTCCATACTTTAATAAACATTGCTTTATTTGATATAAATTATTTCGTATCATGCGTAATTTTTTTAATTCTTTACTTGTGATAAGTTGTTATCCAATTGTGAATTTTTAGTTATTGGTAAAAATAAGGTCAAAACTATGCTTATAATAATAATCGTTTCAAAAAAAAAGGTTAAACAATGCAAAGGGAAATAAAATATGATCATTTATGCTTAAAGAAATTATATAGTATTTCAGATTAAAAAACGACAGAAGCTGGTATTGTAGCCAGGGAGTAGAATAGTATGTTTACACCGATATCATAGACTGAGAATGATGATTCAAAATATGAAAGAACAGTTGTTATTCTGTAGAAGAAATGTTAAATTACGAATAATTAAACGTTCTGTCTTATTTTTGTTAATTCGTTTTATTTAATTCTGGTAATTGTGTTTCTTATTTAAGTGTTTTTTTGGCAATTTTATGGTTTTATTTCATATATAATTGTGTACAATTAGCATCTGCTTTTATTAATTTTGCTGTACAGCACAGTTTATAAATAGAATAGCTAGAGCTTAATTGTTACGAAATATTAAACAGTATAAATTATTACATATTTGTAACATTTCATTAAACCCGGTATTGTGAAAAAGCATAAAAACAATAACGGATAAATTCTAAAATCTAATTTAATAATTATTATATGAATAATTAATTAATCTTCAAGCTCAATCGTGGTTATAGAACTATAAGAGGCTAAATGTAAAATCATAATTTTCAGAAATGGGTTTTGAAAATCGTACTAGCCAAAAATTTGCTATTTTGTTTAATCGTTTTGAGTTGTATAATCTCCTTAGGTCCCAAATAAAACGTGTTCGATATAATAATAGGAATAATTTATTATTGGAAAACTGCAAAATTTAGAGTTATGCAGAATATAATGTATATTTTGCAATTGTTTTGACAGATTTTTTAAAACGAATTAACACTGACTATAGTCTTATTTACTTATGCTGCATTGTTATCAATCGGCAATTTTATCACAGGTTAATTTCATTGTATTGTATAATACACAAACGCCAGAAGTTTTATTGCGTTCTATTACACGATGCCACTACTGAATATTTTAATGGAAATAATTTAAACCAAGAATAAAGAGTAAACCAATTACCTCGTGTATTACTTTTTGTACGTGAATGCTTACTGGTTAAAACTAACAACAATGAACTTTTTATATAACAAAAATGACACTCCAGAAGTTTCTTTTTTGATTGAAGTATAAGTTTGTTAATATTTTCGTTAACATTAGTTTAATTAATACAGGTAATAATACTTACTTTTAAAAGATCTCATGCCGTTTTTAAAATAATTTGAAATAATTCACAAAAATAAAGAATTCTTAATAAAAAAAATGGTGATTAAAAAAACAACAAATTGCTCAAAGGGAATGTAGCTGTATCCATAACGTCTGGTCAATATTTATCAGGCTGCGCGGCCATTTTAGTCATTATTCATAATGGCTGGGCATTATAAATAATGTCCTATTGGTTCACTTGGTCCATGACATAACAGAGAGAAAGTATGGAAATCGGTAAAAAATGACCCCCAGATTTTTAACTTTTGGACTCGGGACCTTAAAACGTATAGAAATGCAAAAAAAAAAACTTCGGAGGTTTTTTCTGTATATATGTTGTGTATGTTGTGTACCCTTTCGAAGTTTAATAACTCCTGTGCTTTTTGTCGAAAATTTCTGAAATTTTCGACAAAAATTTTATATAGAGGTTAGTATACTAGGGGATTGATGCTATTATATTTTTCTGGTTAAAGATCGAGGGAGTAAGGAAAATAAAGGGGTTGCAGGTCATATCTCTAGTAAGGTCAGACATAATGACGATTTTACTGGTTATTATAAACATTATAAAACTCATTTCTACTCCGAAAATTAAGGCTTTTGCCATTTTATAATCATTAAAAGTATAAAAATATTTGATAATAAAATATCATAAAAGATAATGCCACAAACGCAATTTTATTCATAAATAATTATTTATCTTATCACAAATAGTTAAGTGCATTGTAAACAGTACAGCAAACGTATTTCTTCAATTTTCTTTTACATAATCTTCTTTCTCGAAATTCCTTGTAAGCACGTATACTTTATGCCTGAAAAACAGCGAAATTATTAATTACATATTTGATAGTCCATCGGTTATAGTAACGACGGAACCGTTTTACGATTTAAAATGAACTAACTTCTTATTATTAGAGTCATCAACCAATATTTAAAAAGTATTTTTTTAAGAACAAACCTTCCAATAGTTTCTCCTTGTTCTATGGTATCCACCAACTCCATATTTTTCGTTTCCGGTAAGAAAAACACTAATAAACCTCCGATAAGTGACAAGGTACCAAATAATGTCCGATTATTAAAAATACAAAGTGTGGATTTACTTTTACAGATTTTTCAATCATTCTAATTGTTTTAAGTGTTGTATCAAAGTTCAGTATGTCGATATCATTAATTACCATATACTTATTACCCGCTGAGATCTATCCAACTGTTGTACGTAATGTTGGTTTAGGATCATGTTCAATGATGGGGCGCTTAGGAGCAATAGCGGCTCCATTTATGAAAGAAGCAGTAAGTAATGAAATTGAAAAAAATTGAGAAAAATTATGTATATAAATGTACTGAGCATTTTCAACAATTATACTATTAAATTTCCTATTTTATTTATCTAGGCAATCCATGTACATAGAGTCTTTCCTCTTGGGCAGNATCGCAGCAGCAGATTTATTATAGTATTAATATTCATAGATAACTGTCTACCTTATCACAAATAGTTAAGTGCATTGTAAACATCAAACTTGTTTCTTCAATTTTCTTTTGCATTATCTTCTTTCTCGAAATTCCTTGTAAGCACGTATACTTCATGCCTGAAAAACAAAGCTAAATTATTATTTACATATTTAATACTCTATCAGTCTTAGTAACGACGGAACCGTTTTACGATTTAAACTAACTTATTATTATTAGAATCATCAACCAATAATCAAAAAAGTGTTTCTTTTTTTTTAAGAACAAACCTTCCAATAGTTTCTCCTTGTTCTATGGTATCAGCCAACTCCATGTTTTTCGTTTCCGGTAAGAAAAACACTAATAAACCTCCAATAAGTGACATGGTACCAAATAATGCCAAAGGAAAAGATCTGTCTATTTGAGATGCCTGAAATGACAAGACCTCTATTACGGTTAACACAGAATTTTTTAAGAAATTCATAAACTACGTCATTAGTATTTACCGCTTCTTTCATGAAAGGAGCAGCTATGGCTCCGATTCTTCCTACCGTCGAGCAAGATCCTAAACCAACGTTGCGGACTACAGTGGGATAAATCTCGGACGATAGAAGATATAACGAGCTAAAGGATACGGACAGACTGAATTTGGACACAACAGCTAAACTAATGAGAACTTTATGGAAATCTGCAATGAAAATTATTGAAAATTGTAAAAAATACTTAGCATTGAAAGAAATAATTGGACATATTTGAAACACACCTTTAGGTACAGCGATAGCTACCAGACAAGCCGATCCACTTACTATCAAGCAAGCTATTTGCGTATATCTCCTACCAACAAATCGCTGAAAGTAGTAATATGAAAAACTCGCCGGTATTTCTAATAATGCAGAAAGAAAGAAGAATAAGAGCACGTCCAACCCAATGTCGTCGGCCGAGAATGATAACCCGTAATAAGATATTACGGTGGAAATCCTGTAAAGAAACTTCTTTGTACAGCCAACGAATAAAGGCCTTTCGTATATAGTCTACCGACAATGTTCTTACAGAAAATTTAAACGAAAATAAAACTTACCAAGCAACGTACAATATAAAAGACATTCTTCGTAAATTGGGAGATTTCATTATATCCGAAAAGGTCGCCTGGTTATTTTGGTTTCTTTTGTTTTCCTAAAAAGATATTATTTTAAATTTCACGAACGTTGATTTAAAGGTTCATTCGTTATTTATTTGTTATATTTTCAAAAAATTAATGACCTTTTCGTTCAACTCGGAAATGATTTTTAGTCTCTCGTTCAAATGATCGATTTCTCTCTTGTTTATTTTTAACGCATTTATAGTCACGTTTTCCGCTTCGTTGACTCGATCTTGAGAAAGAAGCCATCTCGGAGATTCGGGTGTAATCCTATTGTGGATTGAATTGTTTTAAATTTAAATATTGATATTATGAGACAACGTAAAATAAAATCAAAGGTGCAGAGGAAAATCCTTACCACCACAAAAGAAGAAATATTAAATAAGTCAAAGTATAAATTAAGTTTATATAAAACCAGTCTCTGAAAAGCCAGACGAGTCCAGGAATAATCATTTGTCCTAATCCCCAACCGACTTTGTTGAAAAACCCCACAATTACTCTATAATCCTTTCCAACAACTTCAGTTACTATACATAAAAAATCGTTAAATTAATTAAATATAATTCGTGCAAACATTTAAATGTACTAATGTTTATAACACGTACAAAGAACATATACAATTAAGCAGGTAGATGCCTGTCCTAGGCCGAGAAGAAACCGAGATATTGCAAACAACCAGAAATTTTCAGAAAATGTACATATCATGCCGAAAAGAAATGTCCACGCCGAGCTTAAATAAAGTACGGGTTTTCTGCCAAATCTATTTAGAAAATACTTAAAATTACAAACAAATTTCATGTTAATATGCAAAACTTAAAAAATGACGGTAATAAATCTTACTTATCTGATAATTGTCCTCCGATAAAAGTAGATAATAAATATCCGAAAAAGAAGAGAGATTGAACTAACGACGGTAAATATGCATTTTTGCATACCAAATTCCACTGTAAAATGAATTTTTAAATTGAAATTTCACAAAATAAAAATTAATTTTATTTTTAAGAATAAAATAATTTCGATCTTCTTACTTTTTCAGTTATGGTCGACTTGTAAAATGAATGATCGTAATCCCAGGAATGACAGGGTACTCGAATCTTTTCTCCTTTCTCTGTAATGCTATAAACATCACACTGATTAGGTTTCTCTTTATCGACAATTTCTTCCAATGGAATAGTAAAATTTTTCCATTTTTCAGTGGTAGTATTAGAACTGTTTAATGGTGTCGTGCACCAATAATTTATTTTCGGTGCCATAAATGTTATTGCAAACATGCTGCATTCGTTAGGAATGTTCATATATATCATAAGTATCATCAAGAACAACTGCCATTTACCCCAATGTCCAATGATATCTATTATGTCTTCTTCCTTGACTCTCTCACTGGAATATTAAAATTTTTGTAGACCCGAATTACTTAATATCAAGTTTATTCTCTAGAAATGCGAATATATTTAATTTTTAAGTAGAAGAAATATAAATAGTCTTACCTATTAATTTCGTTAGATATATTATTCATAATAAAAACTTATAAACGACTTTGACTACATAACATATTTTATCATATAACTTGCTTCTTGCTTCTTGCTATTATATGACTTGCTTCTGTTAACAAAATCAAATATTAAGAGCCTTTTAGAAATTTTCATCATAGATGTATTATTTTTTTAAGTCTAATTCTAAACGCAACTAAATGAATTTTATATTAATACTAGCTGTTACCCGCGACTTCTCCCGCGGAGGTTTTGCAAGCAAACCCCATTTATATTCAGTATTTCAACAACCATAGTAATTGTTATATAACACCTATCGCCGAGAATGATGAGAATTGCTGAGAATCAAACAAACTGTTTTCAATTTCATGAATTTTCTGGAACTTTTATAATCGTTCTGTAATCGAACCAATACGCAATAACAAATTCGAATTTAAAAAGGTTCGAACATTTGGTTAAAAAATCAAAATATATAAAAATATTTATAACAATGTCTGAAATGTTATTAATTTAATACACTTAAGTACTTAATGAAGACTAAACGTAACAAAAAATCGCACTTAAAATACAGTAGAAGCCGTTTTTTCGATTAAGCCTTAATGCTCTCCCTCTCTCTCCCGTGAGGGAATTTCGGAAAATCCCTTCTTAGTGTGCATTGCCATGGCATACCCTACTAAAACGCAGATAAAAACAAAAAATCGCATCTAAAATAGTGCAGTAGAAGCCGTTCTTCCGGTTAAGCCTTAATGCTCCCC
>NW_019386847.1:57312-59846 GCF_000671375.1 Centruroides sculpturatus | reverse complement strand
GACTCAACATTTCCAAAATATGTATAATTTTTTGGTAATAATCCGTATAAACTATGCTATAAACAAAAAATTGTACGATTACTTACCGAGTGTGCACCGCCATTGCTAATGCGTGTTTTCGTTGCGGAAGGACGCTCCGCGACGAAAACAAGCATTAGCAGCATCATCATCATCATCATCATCATTATTTATTAACATGTTTAGTACACATAACCTGGTTCCGCTGCAGCACTACCAGGTGTAAGTAACAAAATCAATATAAACAACAATATTACATCACATTTAACTTATTATGACATTAATTCAGGGTTATTATAATTTGTATTATTAACAATTATAAATTATTATTCAGTAGTTAAGTATTAATTATTATCTAGTAATTATTAAAATTAATTTGGAAGTACAGAAGTTCACAATGTTACATATTACATAAATTAATAATGCTACAATACAATTTATATTACCAACAAGTATCAACAAAAATATGCTTTCATCAAATATATTGTCAATTATACGCGTAACAACATATATCAGGTCTATAGTTAATGGACTTAAAGAAAAAATATCAACAATTTACTCATTAATTATTTCCAGAACGTACAACTATATTCAACACATATTTTAAGTTGACGCCTTATACTTCCAAGTATTAAACATATTTATCCGTTAAACTTAAATTGATATACAGTGTTTGATAGTAAGCAATACATTCCGAATACATTAACAGCATTATTATACTAAGTAGCATATTCGTCATCAATAAATATACCTTTACATATATTTAGCATTAATTACCTATATTAAAGTATATTCAATAACAATTTGCATATACAGTCGACCTCCCTATAACACTGTTGATAATTTCGTTTTATATGAATTCCATGTTGTACGAGTTACTTAGATTTTTCAAATACCTGTGCCGGGCTGTGAACGGCTCACATATTTGTAAAATCTAAGTGACTCGTACAACATGGAATTCATATAAAACGAAATTATCAACACTGTTATACAGGGTCGACTGTATTTAATTGGGAAAATTATCGTAGACTATTTTTATTGTTTTAAATTGTTATAAAAAATATTATGTATTATATTTGTCATTTGACCATTTGCATAACAATATAATATAATAACAACGTACTTACATAATACTTTTAAATATTATAACGACAGGATGTTCTACAATATAAATTCGGTAATGACTTCAAAATTTACTACGTTTTATAAAAACAATTTATTACTTAAATTTATTTTAGACATAGAACAGTTCTCAAACTGTAATTGCCATTATCTTTTCGGTTGACTCAGAAAACCTAGAAACGCCGAAAAATGCAAAAAATTTCGGGGATTTTTTTCTGTATATATGGATGTTAGTGTGCGCGGAGGACACGATTTTGTTCACCCTGTTTGAAGCTTAATAATTCCTGTGCTCTTTGTCAAAAATTTCTGAAATTTTATAGGGAGGTTTATGTATTCGGGGATCGATGGTATTAAATTTTGGTGATTAAAGGTCGAGGGAGTGGAGAGATGAAAGAGTCGTATGTATCTCTAATAGGATCGGACTTAATGACGATTTTACTCGTTATTAGCACTTAAATTTTTTTTAATAAAACCAATTTCTACCCTTAAAATTAAGCGTTTTAAAATTTTATAATATTTTATTAAAAAACATTTTATATTTTTAACTATCATAACGGATGGCGCCATCAAATGTTGCCGGGAAACTTAAGCAACCTGTTGCTGTATTTTTATTATTATCGTTTTTAATTCTTTTCCCTGTTGACAATAAGCGAGTCTTGTTTTTGATGCTCATCGCGCACATATTCAGTGTACTGAAAGCCTATTTCCATTACGTAATTCAGAATTTAAGGAGACATTTTCATATAGAAAACAAAAATATTTTAATAACATTTCGTTTATTTAATAGTAACTCTCACTTAACCAGAAACTACATTAATACTACATCTAACAATCACCATGGGTGCGGATTAACTGAGAGTCTGTTGTATAATTTAAGATAGTCTACTATATAAATACATTATCATTACTTATCCAGTGCTCTTTATTGTGGCACGCTAACGGCCACGACTAAATAGAAGCACATTTTCCATAGAAGTCTCCCGGAACAGCCAGAAGAAAACTTGATAAACCAATTACTGTAAGGTCTCGTTTTATGCGGTGATACGTTCTACAGAAAAGCGCATATAAAAAATTCGCATAAAAAAAGTCTTTACTTGCCTTGAAAAAGTAGTGATACGTTCCGTAATTTTCTAAAATCGCATAAAACCAAAACAACGAGTTAAAATTAACTTAAAACCGCATAAAAAGTTTGCAGAAATTAAAAGAAATAGGCTGCTTAATAAACTACTTCGAATGTCTGAAAGAAATTCATATAAAAGCTTAAAATAAACTTGTATTCAAACTTAATTCAGTTTATTTTATTGAAAAGTAATACAAGGGGAATCCCCGAATTGCAAAAGCTCACTCTAAAAACAAATCACTGACATCTGGATGTGAAGAGTTAATTAAAACCC
>NW_019386847.1:49164-56698 GCF_000671375.1 Centruroides sculpturatus | reverse complement strand
GACTCAACATTTCCAAAATATGTATAATTTTTTGGTAATAATCCGTATAAACTATGCTATAAACAAAAAATTGTACGATTACTTACCGAGTGTGCACCGCCATTGCTAATGCGTGTTTTCGTTGCGGAAGGACGCTCCGCGACGAAAACAAGCATTAGCAGCATCATCATCATCATCATCATCATTATTTATTAACATGTTTAGTACACATAACCTGGTTCCGCTGCAGCACTACCAGGTGTAAGTAACAAAATCAATATAAACAACAATATTACATCACATTTAACTTATTATGACATTAATTCAGGGTTATTATAATTTGTATTATTAACAATTATAAATTATTATTCAGTAGTTAAGTATTAATTATTATCTAGTAATTATTAAAATTAATTTGGAAGTACAGAAGTTCACAATGTTACATATTACATAAATTAATAATGCTACAATACAATTTATATTACCAACAAGTATCAACAAAAATATGCTTTCATCAAATATATTGTCAATTATACGCGTAACAACATATATCAGGTCTATAGTTAATGGACTTAAAGAAAAAATATCAACAATTTACTCATTAATTATTTCCAGAACGTACAACTATATTCAACACATATTTTAAGTTGACGCCTTATACTTCCAAGTATTAAACATATTTATCCGTTAAACTTAAATTGATATACAGTGTTTGATAGTAAGCAATACATTCCGAATACATTAACAGCATTATTATACTAAGTAGCATATTCGTCATCAATAAATATACCTTTACATATATTTAGCATTAATTACCTATATTAAAGTATATTCAATAACAATTTGCATATACAGTCGACCTCCCTATAACACTGTTGATAATTTCGTTTTATATGAATTCCATGTTGTACGAGTTACTTAGATTTTTCAAATACCTGTGCCGGGCTGTGAACGGCTCACATATTTGTAAAATCTAAGTGACTCGTACAACATGGAATTCATATAAAACGAAATTATCAACACTGTTATACAGGGTCGACTGTATTTAATTGGGAAAATTATCGTAGACTATTTTTATTGTTTTAAATTGTTATAAAAAATATTATGTATTATATTTGTCATTTGACCATTTGCATAACAATATAATATAATAACAACGTACTTACATAATACTTTTAAATATTATAACGACAGGATGTTCTACAATATAAATTCGGTAATGACTTCAAAATTTACTACGTTTTATAAAAACAATTTATTACTTAAATTTATTTTAGACATAGAACAGTTCTCAAACTGTAATTGCCATTATCTTTTCGGTTGACTCAGAAAACCTAGAAACGCCGAAAAATGCAAAAAATTTCGGGGATTTTTTTCTGTATATATGGATGTTAGTGTGCGCGGAGGACACGATTTTGTTCACCCTGTTTGAAGCTTAATAATTCCTGTGCTCTTTGTCAAAAATTTCTGAAATTTTATAGGGAGGTTTATGTATTCGGGGATCGATGGTATTAAATTTTGGTGATTAAAGGTCGAGGGAGTGGAGAGATGAAAGAGTCGTATGTATCTCTAATAGGATCGGACTTAATGACGATTTTACTCGTTATTAGCACTTAAATTTTTTTTAATAAAACCAATTTCTACCCTTAAAATTAAGCGTTTTAAAATTTTATAATATTTTATTAAAAAACATTTTATATTTTTAACTATCATAACGGATGGCGCCATCAAATGTTGCCGGGAAACTTAAGCAACCTGTTGCTGTATTTTTATTATTATCGTTTTTAATTCTTTTCCCTGTTGACAATAAGCGAGTCTTGTTTTTGATGCTCATCGCAGGTTCGGCTGGGTCCACAATAGGGCGACCGGGTGACGGAGAATGTGGCCCGACAAATCAGGATATATAGTCGAAAATGTTTCGACCGGTCGGATTTCATGTCTAGAGTAAGAGGCGGACACCTAAATCGCCTTCTTTATCCGGTCGTCTTTAAACTGTATAAATAGTATCTTTGTTGTAGTTCCACTCTCACGCAATTTTTTAGAAAGTAATATATAATAACGAGAGGAAGGTAAAAACTAAAGACATGCTAAAATTAAACAGTACAAATTATTTATAGATAAGTCTATCTATATTAATTCATATAGAATTATTTTACGAAATTACATTTTTACATATACATTTTCATACCTAGATGATAGAAGAGCCAAAATAACTTAAAATAATTTTGACCAGGACAGTTTAGATACACATAAGTGTCGATTCATATGAGAAAGAGGGGACATCCCATCAACATTTTTCTATCAGCAAATTTTCCCGCTTTCGGCTTTTAAAATTAAAGTAGAAACAAAAGTGCCTTAAATTTGTACAGTAGGCTACATCCACTCAAAACCCGACAATGGAAAAAAAATCTCTTACTCGTTGTTGGCTCGTCTCGACTAATATATATATATCGACTCCGATATTAAGTAAGGTTCAGAAACTACCTCCATTCAAATATTTTTTGTTATCCACTAAAACTATTTTCCTACACCACTAAACCTGTACGGGTTTCGAACATTTGGAGCTCTCCTCATTGACTATAAGGCGATTCTTGTGTAAAAACTAATAGAAATCACATATTTTCCTTAAAAATATATTAAACTTCTTTAAAGTAATAAAACGACAATTGATTTTTTTCTAAAGTTACCACTAAAAATAGTTTATCTCATCTACAAATATAATATCATTTGTACTTACCCGTTTTCATGGGTTAGGTTGGAATAAAGGCCTGCAATTTTGTATAACAGCCGTATTCTTTCCAAACTAAACAATTGATATTCGATAAGGGAATAAAGATATGATGTATAAATAGGCGTAAATATTATTTTACGACTAAAATGACGTTTATAATACGTACACTCTAATGATGTAAGCATATTTTGTCGTCATGCTGTGCGGACGAATTAACAATTTTTACTTGTTTATTCGTTGAAAAATTAAATTGTTCTTGTTGAATGTGTTATGTCTAATGACAATTTAATGTTATTAAAAAGTATACATTTGAAAATTGTTTGTAGAAATAAATAAAAAGACAAAAGACTGATTTAAATGAAATAAACATTTAACATTTTATTTTAAAAAAAACCACAAAATAATATAAGTTAAATTGCATTTTAAAATATTGTAAAATTTATCGAAGCAAGTACAATACAACTCAGCAAGAAGCTTGAGAGAATGGATAATTAACATTATCATAACGACTAACATAACTTATGTTATATACCAGATCATTAATTTTCAAGATTTATTGCTTAATACATCTACAGACATCGATTATTTATTCTCTTTTTTTCTCTATTTATATTGTGAGGGACCGGACCTGACGAATTTTAATAGAAATTCGTTTTTCGTCTTAAAAAAAATTCTATTTTATTACCGGAAAATGATCACATCTCTCTCCGGAGTCGTTTCCTTTCTCAGGGAGCTCAGCGAATGTATCACTAGAAACTAATATAAAAAATTCCCGATTGGTGAAAAAAATAACGTGATTTGGATGTATAAAAAAGGGTGACTCAGGGACATTCATTCATTCATTCATAGTCTCATTGCACAAACAACAGGTACAGTACATCCTGGTCTCGCAGAAAGCATTACCAGGGAAATGTTTACATGGATAAAGTTCAAAGTACATACATAAAATAACGGAATAATGAATTTGAGAGGGATTTCATCATATACAATTCATATATACGAATCAGTGTCAGGATAGATAACATAATAAGAATAATTGAAAAATGAAGTACAAAAATTGGATTGTATCAACTCCTTAAATATAAGCTAATATTACAATTTCATAAATCAAGTAACATAAATACATAGATAACTTTAAATAATAGGCTTATAATGAATCAGCACGCCGATATATACATATGGAATACAAGTACATAAGGAGTGTACGGTTTAGAAGCTATTAGGATAAATATTTCCACGAATGGCATAAATAAAATGTAAACGCAATTAACATACTAACAGATAATCAGTCTATAAACATATGTAGATATAAAGAAGTAATATTATACAATCCAAATGTATTAGAATAAACAGTTTCATGACAGTTTCAAGGTATATATGCCAAAAACATACCTTTGTAGTCCTTGTGGGTAGCGGATTCCGAAAATAAAGAATACTGATAGCAGAATTAGAATTAGAATGCATAAATTGGTGTAATAATAATAAGAACAAAATGAGGTTTAAGAAGAAGAGTATGTCCGCACAAATAATACTGAAATAGCATGCTGACAGTAATCAGTATGACTCAGGGACAAGGAGAGAGTCCGAGAGTTCTCCAATCGCCCTCCTTGAGAAAGGATATTCGAGTGTGCTTCCCAATCGCCGATCCCGTCCGCTGCCGTCGTTCCCCCCGACTGTCGCACCGTTTTGTTTGGACAATCGAGGTTCTCCCTCCAGGAACCCTATTCGGATTTCTCAATCTAAAAGCTTGAACTTTTCCCAAGAACTTGAACTTTTCTACCCGGGTGCACCCGATCCACGACCGTCCGACGAAGTTCAAGAATCGACGGAACAAGGTATTTATCGCCGCGCGAAAAATAAATGTAAACTCTCTCTCTGGCTCAGAAATCCGTTAACCTCAGATAACGCTATATAGCTATAGATACTTTAACTCGCTAAGTAAAAGTTAAAGAGAATTCTCGGTTACTTTATGTATTTGTGTAAAGATTTTTATAAATAAACGGGTATTTTTCGTTCAAGTTAAGTAGTTGTGTGCACTTCTTTCGATCCGCTGTCTCTCAATCCTCCTCCATCCCGAATCTGATCGCCCGCGCACATGATCGCTCGCGCCAATTTCAAATTTGCGGTTTTTGTGTCTGTTCTAGAAAACACAGTGGTGTCAGTCCTGACAATGCACTAAAGAGGTGCTGACATTCTGGTCACAATATAAATATATTATAAAATTTTTCTTTAAAACATACTTTTATTTATTTTAATAGATTTTTTTTTATCATTCTTAAAATTATGCATTACTGTGTGTAAACGAACTGCAATATTTTGCTTTTTCATCTTATTGTAGCCAAATTTTTCTTTATTTTACATTATGATGATCTGCTGATTTCACTCGTTACATTTTAAATTTATATTTTCCATATTAATATTAAATGTTCTTCCGTGCCATTTTCTTAATAACTTGTAAGGAGAGACATTTAAAAGCAGAATCTGTTTTTCTACTTATGGTTTGAATATAATTTATTTATGCGGAAAGTATTATACTTAATGTAATTTGGTATATTATAACAGAAATCTATTGTTTTATTGATATTATGTGGTTTTAATACTGCTTATATATAATGTAACTTAATTTTTTATTACTGTACGTCTAATTAATTTACACAGTTATTCGATGCTATGTCTTTTTCGAATTTAATTTCAATATCGAAAGCATAGTGTAAATCACTCTGCATTCATAGACGTTGGCAAAATGGTTAAGCATAGTCGAGTAATGTCATGGCGATATAGAAGTCCAATTTTTACCATTGATTACCACTAGCAACAGTTGCTAATTGAACTCTGATTTGTGTTAATTTTAATAAAATTAGTGAAAGTTACATAAAATAATTTAAAGTTATAGAATACGTGTATAATTGTTTAAAAATATTCATTAAACTGATATTTTTATACTGTAAAAAAGTTTAAAATAGCTTTAGCTATTACATGTAATTTAAGTACACAAACCATCGAAAGCTTTTTAATTTCGTCTCCATCAAAGTTTTGTGACATAGTTTAAAATGTTTATTAATCAAAAGTGTTTTTTACAAACGGTTTTATTTTGTATGCACTTGACAGCAGTTTTGAGTTTGGTATGTAGTTATTTCTGCGACAAATTTTAGTACAGCATAATTCTTAATAGCGAATCATTTGAAGAATATAAACTCAATAAAATAGTTATATATATATAACTATTTTATTGAGTTTATATATATATATATATAAAACTATATCAGCCGATTGCAGAGACAGAGTTTATGTTAAACGACGTTTAACAACAATGGCCTATAGACGTTGGCTGGCTGAATCGTGGTTTAAAATATGTTGCAAAGACGACCAGCGTCTATTTCTGAACGCTCTCTACACGAACTTCGGCAAAACATTGGCTCTTACTTTCTTGGCTATTACTCCCCTGTTTTACGAGTCGTTCGGCCAATCGGGTTATTCATTTGTGACGTCAGAAAAGTTCCGAAAGCTTCCGGAAATAAAATCTTAAGACTGTCAACAACCATCGTTCGGCAGTTAATGACGAGCCTTTTCCATTTTGATATTTAATTTCGTTGCCAATACGGTTTAAAATACAAATAAATCCATATTTAGAAAATTTATACCGAATTCGAAATTCGTCTTCCGAATAGATTTTTAAGGAATTATTTCCACATCGTATTATTGTCTCCCTTCGTAACTGTCGAAAAGAATAATTTTAAATACGGTATTTTATTATTACTATTACATTTCTTTTTATTTCTATAAAAAGATTTCGGTAATTAAATATCTGAAGACAAAATCCTCCAAAAAAAGGAACCACCATTTATTATCTCAGTCGCCAAGAATGTACAGTCTAGAATACGAAGATAATAAATGATGGTTTATTTTCTGGAAGGACTTTGTCTTCAGATATTTAATTATAATGATTGCCATCGGACGAAAATTTACGTTTCGGTAATTATTAAAATTGTCTCGTTTGTTTAACAGAACGTTCTGACTAGGAGATTAACTACAATGACACCGAAATGCATTAACGTTTTATAACCGACACGATACTCGAATTGTAAATAAATGCATCTGATTTAAATTAATTGACGTTTTAAGTCTTCACTCATTTGAATATCGAAATTGAAATTGGAACATTTAAAACTAATTTAAAGTATTTGTTCCAAACAATTAATTAATGAATAATTTTGTCGATTCATACCGTATACAACATTTATTAAAGAAACGATATCCATTTTTATCTAAACTTTTCCACCAACAAAACTACCACTCGAATTAAAAATCCCTCTAAACCTGATGTCGAGTGAACCTAGAAAGTAAGTCAAATAACTTGTTCCTAATCGCTGTCTACATTGTGGCAAGCGAGAAACGTCGTCCCTGCAATGAAATTTTTCTGAACCGCGGTCTACCCGATCTGTAAACCGCCGTCGGCCTCTACACATTGTCTCTGCAATCGGCTGTATAGGTTTATTGATATTATACATACCATGATATATATGCATGACATGTATACAGTAGACCCCCCTATAACGCTTAGATACGTTCCACGCTAACCGAAAATTACGTTGTAGGAGTGAGCCAATCGCAGCCCGATAGGTGGGAACTTTACGGACTAAGGCTGTTCGAAAGGTTTTCTTCTATAAAATTAACCGATTCTAGACTAATTCCACTCAACATTTCCAAAACACGTATAATTTTTTGGGAATAATCTGTATAAACTATGCTATAAACAAAAAATTGTAGGATTACTTACACCGTTCGACTACGCCGTTGCTTAAAGCTGGTTTTCATCGCGGAACA
>NW_019386847.1:44795-48188 GCF_000671375.1 Centruroides sculpturatus | reverse complement strand
TGAAAGTGGTTGAAAGTGGCTTTCTATTTCGAATGTTTTGTTCGAATTTGTTCGAATTAAATTCGAACATAAAATTCGAATATTGGTTCGATTATAGAACGATTGTAAACGTTCCAGAAACGTTGAAAATAGTTCGTTTGACTTGACGTGAACAGGAGACGTTCAGAAATAGAATCGGGACCAGATCTCTAATCAGAAACGGGGGACCTAATTCTTGCATTCTGTGAAAACGGGTAAGATTGGCTATAATGTAATCATCTTAATCTTCACTATCGTTACTTTTTAAAAACCCAGCGAAGCGGGTCCTTGCAGCTAGTATTATTATAAAAATATTATAATGTACTTATTAATATGTATTTTTAATAGGTATATACAATTTTTATCATCGTCATTTGCAAGATTACGAATGATTCAAAGGTTGTGATGAGAATTTTAATTTTATTTCTTAAGGTTTTTTAGTTTTGAATAATAATTATAATTTTGTAAATACAGTACTACAATATACAAATAGAAAAGTTATAATATTTATATACAAATAATAACTAAAACTCTTCTGGAGTAATATTTTAGAATTCAATACTTTTGTTGTGTTTATATCAGAATAAATTTACTAGCTAATTGAATTTAATAACTCGATAATGTCGGTTGTTATAATTTAAATTGCAATTTATTCAAGTCACTTTTAAATTGTCACAGCATATTAAAACAGAAAAAAGAATAAAAATTTAAAAAATGATAAAATAAAAAGTTAATAATAAATTCCTTAGAAAATTATGTAAGGCTATAAAAATATATTAAAACGTATTATCTGGTAGATTACAAAAACTAAATCTTTAATTGTTTATTACTAAAATTAAATTAAAAATAAATATAATATTCATTTGCAACACGTAATTAATTAACCTCTTTACTTGCAATTCTAACTTGTCTAAAATTTATAGTGTTACATAATTAATTTATGTTTGTTTTATTTTTACTTTAGTGTTTTTCGTCTTTTATAAAATATGCTGTCATAAAAGACAAGAAATTTTAAATTTACATAACAACAAGCCGTATATCTGATATATTATAATTAAAGCATTCCTAACAAGTAAAATGATCGATTAGATTACTCTACATAATATTTAAGATCAATAGATCTTAAGCAGAACTTTTCCATTTATTTATATATTTTTCCATAAAAAGAGATGTTTGGAAAACTTTAAAAAATATTTTGAATACAATTTTTATTTAACGGTAATTTTCATATTTTAAAGTTATTACAAGACGAATAAATTATGTAAATAAAATAAAATGACGTGTTAGATTTTCTAAATTTAAAAAAGAAACAAAAAAACAAATTGTTATTCAACGTATCGTTTTAAAATTCTGCGAATGTTATTAAATGTATATTATTTTGTATATTAAATGTATAATATGTATATGTTATTAATTTATGTATATTATTATAGTAAAAATTGTATAACTTATAGTTATTTTGTTTTTGTTATCAGATTTAAATAACTTTGTTCATAAAGTAAAATTTTGTATTTATATACCAAACAAAATTTAAATTATCTTTGAATAATGCTTATTCCAATGTGTCTATAAAAAAATAATTTGAACAGTAAACAGATAATTCTATTTACCCATCGATTCCCTTTGGGACACATCATATACAAAAAATAAAAATAAGTATCATTTTCTGGTAAAAAGACTGATGCATCGTGAAGTTTCGTTAACTTTGTAATTTTCTTTGTAATTATAAACGATGATGTATTGATGCCAAAGCTTCAATACATCATCGTTTATAATTAAAGCTTTAATACACTTCTATTGGCTATTTACGTTCCTTTTCTGCCCATAGCAACAGAAACTCTATGTCAACCGTTTTTTATGACATTTTCAGAAAATAAAACAAATCTTTATCTTTTGTTATAGCGTTAGTTTTCTGCAACATTTTAACTCTTTTTTCTGCTTTCTGAAATTTAAGGATTTATTTATTTATTTTCTTTTTTTTGTACGGTTTGTACTTTTAAACCATTCATTTATCAAACGTGTAAAGGGATGACGAATACATTGAAAACGCTGGAATTGATACAATGACTAGAAAATTAGCATGAAAATATTTAATTCTTTATAGCTACAGTTATTTTTGTTACAGTTCTTTATAGCTTTAATTAAAAGCAGTGGGGACCGATTTATCGGTAACGGAACGAACCGAAATCATCATATAATGTTTCCCAAGAGAATGAAAACCATAAAAACGGTAAAACTTAAATTAAAGTTAGAAAATCGTTTTAAAAAAAACCCCTGAAAAAATAACCAACAAATAAATAATAATACAATAATTAAATATGCTTTAATTTGTCTATATATGCAGCTGAAGCCTGTTGAGTTTAATGTGTGATAAAGCTTATTATAATAAAAATTCATCTCCTTGTCTTAAAATAGCTACTCTTTTCTATCACATATCTTTAATAGTAATATGATATTTTACAGAATGTATTTCTAATTGAGTAATTCATTAGCGCTTTCCACAAATGAAGCCCACACTGAAAGAAAGGGAGGGAGGTGGTTATGACAAATCCGACAAAGTCAGACAGTTCAGGGGGCAAAGGAGTGATTGAATTTCAATGGACGTCCGTTCTATTTGAATAAATTTTATACAGTCGCCGCATTTCATTATTCATATAGTGATAACGTTTTTTTCGAATTAATTCAGTTTTCTTGGAAGTCGGAAAAAGGGAGGGGGTTAATATTTGGAGAAACTGCAGACGGCATTTATGAAGAGCCTTAATGAATTGCCAGTTAAAAATACATTCTGTAAAATATCATATTAATATTACTTTTTTTACTCTAAGATAAGTAGTCATTGTTAATGAAAACCTAAGAAAAATTCATGGTAATAATTCATTTTTTGTTTTTAAATGTTTATTATAACACTAGCAGGTGGGCCCGGCGTTGCTCGGGCAAAAGTAACGATAACTAAGATAAAGATTATTATGTTACAGTCAACCTTACCAGTTTTCACAGAATGCAAGAATTGGGTCCCCTTGTTTCCAGACTAATTAGAGAATTTTTAGATGGGTCTAAAAATATGCTCGATTTCCCGCAAAAACGAAAAAAACTGCATCTGCGTCTTGCACGTCGCTTTCTCTTAACAATTCCATTGTTACGTAACAATTCCATTGTTGACACTTCCATTGTTACTTAAAACTTTTATTATTACTTAAAACTTCCATTATTACTTAACACTTCCATTGTTACTTAGCACTTCCATTGTTACTTAACACTTCCATTGTTGATGGAAGTGTTAAGCCTTAATCCTGTCCCTCTCCCCCGTGGGGAGGAATTTCGAAAAATCTTTTCTTAGTGTGCGTTCTCCTAACGTACCCTAACTGTGTACCAAAT
>NW_019386847.1:41987-44710 GCF_000671375.1 Centruroides sculpturatus | reverse complement strand
GATGTCTATATTAAATGCATATGACAAATTCAAAAAATATTCTGACTTGTCTCAATTATAGATTTCATCCTTTCTCGAACTTTTAATGAATAAAGTATAAATTTTCTGTTATTCATTATCTGTGCACGTATATCTAAATTTAAAACACTAATCACAATATTAAAATTATCTATTGTGTATGATTTGGTTCAGAGGTGTATAAAGTTAAAATTCGTTCAAATAAATAAATAATCTTAGTAATTTATTAAGTAAAATTAAAACATTTTAAAATCATTCTTATAAATTTAAGAAAACGTGCATGCTAAACCTTATACTGTATTTTCACTTTATACTCACTCAATATTACAACTAAAAAAATAATCTATTTTATAAGAAAATTAAGTTAATTTTAAAAATTTTTATATAAAATATATCATAAAAGTAAAAGTAAAATGCTCAGAATTAAATGTGGACGGCATTACTTCGTTCTGACGACCACAAAATATAATTGACCGGCATTTCCTATGTGGGGATGGCACCATTCAGCTGATCAGTGAATGGTGCCATCTGGATATTTAGTCGCACGTTATGGAATAGGGAGAATTGACAACTGTGCACGCGCTAAGTCGATGTACAAACGGAAGTTGTGCCGGAAGCAACCAATGAAACTTTGACAAATTGATTGAAACGTAACTTTTGACCGACAATACTGCTTCTGAATAATATAAAATTTTGAGATAAGAATTACTTTTGTCGTAAAAAATTGAGAAAAATAATAAAATGAATAAATAATTATAGTGTTAGATCTGGCAATAACCACGGATGATTTTGTGCATGCTCACGATGGACTGCTTCGTAAACCGTAAAAAAGTTTGTTACGAAAAAGGCTTTACGGTATTTTATAACTATTGCTGTAGATATCCGGTGTATAAATATAACTACATAAATTTATGCCATGACAAATTTTCTAATACTGTATGTTGATGAATGAATATAACTAAATTTTATTGAATATAAACCTATAAAGAGATGTTTTATATGTTCCGAAGTTTTTGTTCTGTAAAATCTANAGTACAGCATAATTCTTAATAGCGAATCATTTGAAGAATATAAACTCAATAAAATAGTTATATATATATAACTATTTTATTGAGTTTATATATATATATATATAAAACTATATCAGCCGATTGCAGAGACAGAGTTTATGTTAAACGACGTTTAACAACAATGGCCTATAGACGTTGGCTGGCTGAATCGTGGTTTAAAATATGTTGCAAAGACGACCAGCGTCTATTTCTGAACGCTCTCTACACGAACTTCGGCAAAACATTGGCTCTTACTTTCTTGGCTATTACTCCCCTGTTTTACGAGTCGTTCGGCCAATCGGGTTATTCATTTGTGACGTCAGAAAAGTTCCGAAAGCTTCCGGAAATAAAATCTTAAGACTGTCAACAACCATCGTTCGGCAGTTAATGACGAGCCTTTTCCATTTTGATATTTAATTTCGTTGCCAATACGGTTTAAAATACAAATAAATCCATATTTAGAAAATTTATACCGAATTCGAAATTCGTCTTCCGAATAGATTTTTAAGGAATTATTTCCACATCGTATTATTGTCTCCCTTCGTAACTGTCGAAAAGAATAATTTTAAATACGGTATTTTATTATTACTATTACATTTCTTTTTATTTCTATAAAAAGATTTCGGTAATTAAATATCTGAAGACAAAATCCTCCAAAAAAAGGAACCACCATTTATTATCTCAGTCGCCAAGAATGTACAGTCTAGAATACGAAGATAATAAATGATGGTTTATTTTCTGGAAGGACTTTGTCTTCAGATATTTAATTATAATGATTGCCATCGGACGAAAATTTACGTTTCGGTAATTATTAAAATTGTCTCGTTTGTTTAACAGAACGTTCTGACTAGGAGATTAACTACAATGACACCGAAATGCATTAACGTTTTATAACCGACACGATACTCGAATTGTAAATAAATGCATCTGATTTAAATTAATTGACGTTTTAAGTCTTCACTCATTTGAATATCGAAATTGAAATTGGAACATTTAAAACTAATTTAAAGTATTTGTTCCAAACAATTAATTAATGAATAATTTTGTCGATTCATACCGTATACAACATTTATTAAAGAAACGATATCCATTTTTATCTAAACTTTTCCACCAACAAAACTACCACTCGAATTAAAAATCCCTCTAAACCTGATGTCGAGTGAACCTAGAAAGTAAGTCAAATAACTTGTTCCTAATCGCTGTCTACATTGTGGCAAGCGAGAAACGTCGTCCCTGCAATGAAATTTTTCTGAACCGCGGTCTACCCGATCTGTAAACCGCCGTCGGCCTCTACACATTGTCTCTGCAATCGGCTGTATAGGTTTATTGATATTATACATACCATGATATATATGCATGACATGTATACAGTAGACCCCCCTATAACGCTTAGATACGTTCCACGCTAACCGAAAATTACGTTGTAGGAGTGAGCCAATCGCAGCCCGATAGGTGGGAACTTTACGGACTAAGGCTGTTCGAAAGGTTTTCTTCTATAAAATTAACCGATTCTAGACTAATTCCACTCAACATTTCCAAAACACGTATAATTTTTTGGGAATAATCTGTATAAACTATGCTATAAACAAAAAATTGTAGGATTACTTACACCGTTCGACTACGCCGTTGCTTAAAGCTGGTTTTCATCGCGGAACA
>NW_019386847.1:18548-40203 GCF_000671375.1 Centruroides sculpturatus | reverse complement strand
AATCTCCGTAGCGTGTTGCCAGGCGGCAGAAAGCATATATATAATTATAATAAACTTACAATAAATTAAGTTAATATATAATTATATATACAGTAGCTAATTTATATATAATTAATATATAATTATATGTACAGTACCTAATTTATATATAATTTATATATAATACTAAACAGACGATAGCAAACTCAATTTAGCCGCTCCGTAGCGTGGCGCAGGGTCGGAGGAAAGTAGTTCGGCTGCTCATCCACTATTGGTCCAGACTCTATCAATCTTGTCGCGAAACGACGTTATGGGAGGTATGTTTTACGAGAGTTTGTACAATTTTTTCGTTACGTTATAGGAATTGTCGTTATTGGAACGTACGTTATAGGGGGGTCGACTGTAATATCAATAAACAGCTTTATTGAGAAAGAAATTTGAAATATTTTCGTTTCTCTTTTGAAATGCCTTACAATTTCATGTTATGTGTCTGTCAAATTACTTAAACCTTAAAAGAACATATTTTACATTCATTTTTATATGCTTTACATGGAAACGTGATGTTTTTGATGTGACAGTGCTTCTGCAATGTCATTCAAAATGTCATCACTAAGCATGCTGACTGATAATTGTTCAATTTGATGAAGTAGAAAAAGAAAAGAAAGTACTTGGGTATGTGAATATGCTTTTTGTTTTGAGATTAATCAACATTGCCGCAGGTTGATAACTTTCATCCTTGGTCAAAGCCCTAATACAAACTCCACAACCCTTAAAATTTTAAAATTTGTTTGCAACAAAGCCAGCGACACAATCTATTATGCATTCTAATACATCTGCAAATGCATAATCATGTTCAATTATCTTATCACAATCCTAAATACTCTTAAAACTCTGCTGACTTCGCACACCAATAATCAATATTCGGCGCCATGAATATCATACTAAAATTAAACCACCCGGTAGGAAGGCAAAAACATACTAAAATTACAATGTATAATAGGCGCCATTTATCCCAATATCCGATAAATCGGAATTTTCTTCTTTTAATTTCTCACCGTAATGAATTTAAAATGTAGTATTTGAATCAATGATATATATTTTATAAAAATGAACTTAGTTATACTCTTCATCTGTTATGTCATTCATAATGTTTTGAATTACTGTTGAATTGCTTCATGAAGTAGTTTCTGTAACATTCTGCAATACCAAATGCAGAATAACATCAATTGGAAAGGTATTGGAGATTATTAAGCGTGGAAAGAAAGTTTCTAACAAGTGAACAACGTAACGTAGCATTCATTACGTGAATACGTGTTTTTCTAATAATAATAGACGTATTAATCTATGATTATAGGGAAGATAGGGAAAGTCCTGTGCTTTTCTTCTATATTACATATAAAAAACAATTATTCGTTTCTCTACTTAAATTGGAGATTAAACGACAGCAGTTGTCAGTGCAATGAAAAAGTAATCTATATCTATATCTATATTCTATATATATATATATAAAAATGGACATGTATGTCCCTATATTTCATTTTTNATGATGTGTGTTAGATGTTTAGCTAGTTCCTGGTGCAGTGATGTAAACTTTTTATACCAGAAATTGTGAATGTTGTCTATACCAGGTGTCTTCCAGTTGTGTGTTCTGTTAACAGTGTAGCGGATGTCGTGTACGTTTATTTCAGCACAGGGCATAGTTGATATGTTGTGCAAGTTTCTGTTCTCCTCCTCGATCCAGCCTGCATCAGCATTGTGTGTAACAGCATTGGACCAAAGAGAAGACCAGTAAATTGTGAGTTCTTCTTCTGTTGGTGTGCCACTTTGCTGTGTATCAGTGTTTGTTTTGGTACTGATTTGTCTGTAGAAAAGTTTTTCATTGTTTGTGAATAATTTATTTTGTTGTTTTCGTAATGTACATGTTTTGTATTGTTTGAGTCTACGTGCTTTGGCTGCGAGTTTCTGTTTTAGTGTATCGATGTATTCTGTAATGTGTGTGTTGTGATGTTCGTGTTTTGTGTGTGTTTTGATTTTCTTGAAAACGTTTTTGAGTTGTTTCTTTAATTTGGGTGTTATGTTGTTTTTAGTGTATTGTGTCAGCCTGCCTAATTGCTGTCTAATGTCATTTATTTGTGTTTCTATTCTTCTCTGCCAGGCAGGCTTGTGATAGAATTGTGTTTTGTGTGTGTTTGTCTGCGATTGTATTTTCAGTCCACGGTGTGTTACTACTGTGACTGCTCCAGCATAAACTAATGTATGAATGTCTGATAGTGTAGAAATCGAATGAATGTAGTTTGGTAGTAAGTGAGTGTTTACATAATTTAGTGTTTTCCCTATTACCTTTGACGTGTTGATTTTCGGTATTCGTGGTCTTTGTGTGGGATTTGTGCCTGTATATTTAGTGAGTGTTTCCTGAAATATAAGTGAGAGTGTATTAACTAAATCTGTATCTATGTTATCAGTGATGGATGAGGAAGTGTCTGTAGTATCATTAATGGTAGTTGTTGTATGTGTGCTATTATCAATGCTTGTTGCTGGATTATCCTGACAGGTTACGTAATCTTCATTAATGTTAAATGTTTCTGTCTGTTGATGTATTTGATCAGCAACCTGTTGTTTGATAAGTTCAAGTGTTGTTTGTGGAATAAGGTTGTTGTGTATAATTGTTCTTTTTTGATCAACAACCCTTTGTTCTGTGACAGTGAGGTGAGGATATTGTTGTGTGAATCTATGGTGTAGTTGTTGTCTGTATGTTGTTATGTTTGTTTCGAGTTTTGATTGCGTAGTAAGTACGGATGATAAACTCGTTCATTTCTGATGTCCATTTCATCCGTTGGCGTGGTTTTCCAGATTTTGTGGTCTGTGGATGCATTGCCACAGAAACACCAAGGCTAGGTGATTCCTCACATCTGTTGAAGGCATTGCAGTAGCCATGCTTGGGCCGGCGCTGCTTTCGCCACCGGAAACCAAGGGAGACTGCAGCCTATTTTTCGAACGTGAGCCTCTGCCTAATTGCTTTTTTAGTCATTTAACCTGATTTTAATCGTTTTATTTAGTCAATAATTCGAATACAAGTCCCTATGATATTACCGGTTAGTCACCCACTTTAAATTCAACCTTTATCAATCGTTCTTATTGTAGTCTGGAATTCCTCTAACAGATGGCGCCAAAGGAGCAATCCTATTTTGCTATGTGATGTTTACTAATCAACTGATTTTAGGATAGGTTATGCCCGTATGTGTTTCATTTTGCATCAATGAAGGAATTTACACTTATTTGCAACAATGTTTATTAATTAGCTAATTTTAAGATAGTTTATGACTATATTGGTTTAGTTTGTATTACTAAAGACATTTAGACTATGTTGCAATTTAATGTTTATTGCCTACTTAATTTTGAGTGTTTCATCAAATCTCTATCCACATACGCAAAGAGGTCAATGTGTATTGTATTATTAAGTCGTCAAGGATGAAATTTGTAGGTAATCATATTGCCAACCGTTGAGTCTGACCTATCTCAGAGTGCCTATAAATTATCGTTGACGTTTGGTGTTAGCAAACAAACAATATTAACTCATTTAGCTCAAATTAGTAAAGTGAAAAAGTTGGATAAGTGGGTTCCACATGAACTGAATGAAAAACAGAAACAAAAGCGTTTGAAAGCTTGCTTGATATTGCTTTCTCGTCACAAATATGATCCATTTTTGAATCGAATTGTCTCTTTTGATGAGAAATGGATTCAATATGACAATCGCAAATGTTCAGTACAGTGGTTGGACAAGGATGAATCACCAAAACACACTCCAAAGCGCAATATTCATCAAAAGAAGCTGATGATGAATGTTTGGTGCTCTAGCGCAGGTGTGATCCATTATGATTTCATGAAACTGGCTCATCGATCACAGCAAAATTATACTGCAACCAACTGGACGAAATGATTCAAAAACTTAAATATAAACAGCCTAGACTGGTCGAAAGATCGACTCCTATCTTTTTGCATGATAACGCTAGACCACACACTGCACAAATGACTGCGGCAAAACTACAGGAATTGGAGTTGGAACTTCATCATTCTCCATACTCACCAGACCTAACCCCTGCTGACTACCACTTCTTCCGCAATTTGGACATCTTTTTAATAGAAAAACAATTTAATTCAGACAATGCTATAAAACTGGCCTTCCAGGAATTCATTGACTTTTGTCCACCAGGGTTTTATATCACCATCCTGAACAACCTGCCGCTTAAATGGCAAAAGTGTATAGACAGTATGGGTGCATATTTTGATGAATAAAATAATTACTTATATTTGTAAATTATCAATTAACTTTGCCTTTTTTCCACCAATTTCATCCTTGGCGATCCGATATGTACAGTACAGTTCATGAAAAATTGAAATTTTGAAATTTCAATTTTTCATGTACTGTACTGTATGTATCGGGTCGGGTCGTCAAAGATGAAATTGGTGGAGAAAAAAAGCAAAGTTGGTTGATGAGATAAAATGTTGGCTGTTCTGGATAAAACGAACCTCCGATCTGAGTTCAGCCCCTCCAAATTAGTTAAAAACAGGTGTTGATAGATATTCAACAAAAATTTGTTGGCCAGTGTAATCAATAAAAATTGTCAGTGTTTTTTACTAAGGTGTAAAGGTTCATCGATAAAAATAAGTCGAGAACCACTGGTATAAACAATTGTGCCGATCATAGACAAAACAACTTGAGTAAATCCTAGACAAAACAACTTGAGTAAATCCTATTCATTCCAGTCAAATACAAGTTCATCCGTCTCAAAGCTCGTTGTAATTTATTTTCAGTTAATTTTGTATCCAAAATTTCATTTTGAGATTTAAAAGAAAAAATCCCAGGACCAGGTCCAAACCAAACACCTTTAGAATGAATAACTACAAAATAAAACAAAATTATCAATGTTGTTGCATGATTTATAAGGCTACGTACGATCTTTTCTTTTTGACCAAATAGCAACCCTCATCAAATTAAAACGATCATTTTTTTTAATAATCACATCTAATTTTACTTTTCACACGCCCTCCTGAATTGCTGTCTCATACATTGCCTGTCCAATTTCTCTATAAACTGCACCAATTTCGTTATCGATACTGTACTTAAAAGATCATTCATCATCTGAGAAACTTGTATCAGTTTCTCAAATGATAGATAATCTTTTAGTAGATTCTGCATGCTTATCCATTACAGTAAAATTTCGATTTAACGGACAAAATTTACGGTCAGTATGTCATATGTGAAAATTAACACTATGTTAATTTAATTACATATAAAAATCATTTTAAAGTTAACAGGATATTTTGAAATAAAAAAACTTTAATTGTACTTAACAAAACAAATAAAGTGTATTTTTCCAAAAAACGTGTTTATTTATTTCGATTTACATCGTACATTTGTTTACTACAGTATCAGTTCCAAGGTGAATATATAAGCAATAATACATATAGAAAACTTTTCTGAAAACGTCTAATCATTGTCTGTTAGGCGTTGATTCACTCTGAGATCCTCTCCAACCGAAAAATATGATAATGATTATTCTAAGCAGATACAAAGATTACATTACATTAGATATTGACAGATAAACAGAAAGTCTTAGTGAAAAGTAAAAAAAAATCTTTATTTCTACCAGGTGAAAATGAAGATATTTTGTTTTGACTTTTGACTAAGACTCCTCTTATCTTTGCTAATCAAAAATTATACCAGTGTAATAAGTCCTATTTATAAACAATGTCCAAGTAGACAATATAGAAACAAAAAGTAAAACATTCAGGACGTAGAGGTAAAAACAATTAATTAGTTCTTTAATTTCCTTCTTCGTCTTCTTCTTCATTTTCAGCTTTCTTTCCACGCAGAAGAAGACCGTTTCTAAAACGAATATAAACGATAATCTTAATTATATATATTTTAAAATTAATTCTGGTAAGCATTGACAATATTAATTGTTTCTCCTGCCGCCGAATAGATGAAACAGATTTATTTTATTTCAAAAGGGAATAAACCAATGTAAATATTATATAAATTAATATCTTCACTGTTAATTAAAATATGTTTTTTGCAATTTACTTCTATTAAATCACATAATTAAGTAACTTCGGATCCAACTTGATCAACTCACTTCTCTTTGTTGAAAGTTTCAATTCGGAATAAAAATATAAACTTTATTTAATGAAGGTAAACAAGGTATCATTATCATATCAAGATGATAAGAGATATATACTGGAAGAATATATTCAGAATGGAATGGTTTTCAAATTTTTCTTCCAGAAAATTTAATAGAAATATAGCAGATAAAGAGGTTAAAACATTAAATAAAATACAAAGAAAAAACTTGTATGCAGAGGTATAAAAGATTAAAAAATTCTATGTAATAAAGCACATATGGATTTTGTTGATAATTGGAAATAGAGCATGTGGGTAGTCTTCTCCAAAGATGTATTATATTTTTGTTTATTTTTATATCATCTATTTAGTGGACCCCAAAATGCAATGATTTTTTGCTGCAATCATAAAATTCATGTTTTCAGTGTGTGAATGAGGACTGTTTTATTCTTTCTCCAATCTCCAAAGATATCTTCTGTTAATATTTTCCACTCGCCTATTTTTTATCATTTTGTAGCAGAAATGCTAAATTTTTCTTATCGTCCAGTTTTTTAACATAGGTCTCATGTTTGGGGTCTATCGGTCAAAAATGACCTTTCTTAAGATTTTTACATTTTTGGAATCGGGACGTTAAAACCTCGAGAAATGCAAAAAAAATCCGAGGTTTTTTGTGTACGGATGTTAATGTGTGTGTGGGGACATGACTTTGTTCACCCACTTTGAAACTTCATAACTCCTGTTGTTTTGCCAAAAATTTCTAAGATTTTACAGGGAGATTTGTGTATTAGGGGGTTGATGCTATTCGTATGTCATATCTCCATCATGGGTCGTGTGATAAAGGGGATCGATCGTACGTCATATCTCGAATAGGGTCTGACTTATTTACGATTTTACTCGTTATTAGCATTTATAATTTTTTAAAAACTCCACCCCAACCCTGAAAACTAAGCTTTTTGCTACGTTATAATAATCTATATATATATATATAAATGGACATGTATGTCCCTATATTTCACTTTTCCGCCAAAACTACACATCGCACGTGAATGGTGTTTGTATGTGGTGGTAGCCCCAAGTCTCCATTCGTGCACCTGGGGGGTTGCGTCTCGATAGCTATAAGGGTGCGGGAGATATGGGCTTGAAAGTGGTTGAAAGTGGCTTTCTATTTCGAATGTTTTGTTCGAAATTGTTCGAATTAAATTCGAACATAAAATTCGAATATTGGTTCGATTATAGAACGATTGTAAACGTTCCAGAAACGTTGAAAATAGTTCGTTTGACTAAACGTAAAAATTCTCTAATTAGTCTGAAAACGGGGGACCTAATTCTTGCATTCTGTGAAAACGGGTAAGATTGGCAATAATGAAATTATCTTAATCTTCACTATCGTTGCTTTTTGCCCAGCGAAGCCGGTCCTTGCAGCTAGATTCTAGATTACTTAGAGAAACAGTATTTTATATATATATAAAAAAACTATATTACATACAAATGTACGAACAAATAAAAACCCAGCGAAGCGGGTCTTTACAGCTAGTTATAACATAAAAATGCTCTTCAGGAAGATTTTTACAAGTATTTGCCTTAACATAGAATAAACCTGTTATTTAGGAATATTTGATTAATCTAAATCTCTGGCATTGTTTTACTTCATATAGATTATTTCGTATCATACTTACTTTTTTCTATCTTCTAATTGTGATAAGGTATCAGCCAATTGCGAATCTTTAGTTTCCGGTAAGAGTAAGGACAAAGCACTGCTTATAATAAAAAGTGTTCCAAACAACGCAAGGGGAAATGAAATATGAACATTCTTTGCCTTAAAAAATTATATAATCTTTCATATTAAAAAAATAAACACAAATTTTACTTAAATTAAATAATACGTACTGCTTCTTTCATAAAAGGAGCTGCCAGAGCACCTATTCGTGCCATCATTGAAAATAATCCCACACCAACATTGCGTACAACAGTAGGATAAATTTCCATTACAAGTAAATACAAGGAATTTAATGAAATCGTTGTGCAGAGCCTTGATGCTACAGTTAAAACAATTAGGATGATTGGATAATCTGAAATTGTAGATAATTAAGTTAAACATTAATAATTGAAATTAAAATATTAAGCTGTAAAAATACCTGATTGGAATGCAATTGCTAAAAGGTACATCAAACCACTTCCTGCCATAGAAACGGTCAGTGTATAGCGCCTTCCGCTGAATTTTTGAAGGTAAAAGTAAATGACAGAAGCTGGTATTTCTACTACAGCAGCAAGGGAGTAGAATAATAATACGTTTATTCCAATATCATCAACTGAGAATGATAATCCATAAAATGAAAGAATAGTTGATATTCTGTAGAAAAAATTTTAAAGTAACTATAATTAAACCTTTGCATGTTTCAGTTACTATTTTAAGTTTAATTCTGATAATTGTTTTAATAATTTGATTATGTTTTTGATAATTTTCCGATTTCATTTGCATGTATAAATATTAAAATATAGAATTTCTTTTGATTAATTTCGTTGTACAGATAACAAGTCTAAATAGAATTGCTAGAGGTTATTTGTACTGAAGTATAAATCAAGTTATATAAGAAATTCCGCTTTTATAACATTTCATTTTGTGAAAAAAGCATAAAAGCAAAAAATGAATGAATTATAAATTAAGAACAATTATTAAAATTAATTAATGTTCAAGCTAAGTTTCGTTGACGTGGGACCATAATTGGATAACTAAAACCGTAATTTTGATAAAATTAAATTTGAAAATTGGACCAACCAAAACTCTGCTATTTTCATGTAATCGTTTTGAAATTTACACATCTGCTTACGGTTCCAAGTAAAATGTGTTCGATACAATAGAAATAAACTATTATTGGAAAACTGCAAACTTTATTTAATACATTAAAGACAGAATATTTTTATTGTGTTACATTACTCGATTCCTTTACTGAATACTGTACTTTAATTAAAGGCCGTATTCACATTCAATAATCACATTTTGCCAATCATCATTAGCTTTACTTTTAGTACTTTAACGCGTATTGGTTAACTTTTAACTTTAACTGTTAATCCTTGTTCTGAATTCGAACAAAAAATCATTTCACACTGAAAAGAAACATTTTGTGTTCCGAAAGAAATCAAACTAAAATTAAAATTGAAACTGAAAGTTGACATCATTCTCTTGCTCAGCTGCCTTCTTGATGAGTTACAAAGCATAAATCTTTTTCTCACTACAGAAAATTGTCTTTATTTCGAAATACCGTTAGTTCGTAACCGTACTTTTGTTCCGACCAGAGATATAGAGATTTACATGTTAAGGAATTCGGTTACTTCGACAAACGGCAACTTCGAAATTCCAAGTGACAATTATGTCTCCATGCTACAAGAGATCAATGGACCGAAAGCAACTGTAATGGTCAATATGACTTTGCTTTTACAGTAACACGTTTTCGGGTGTCACCTTACATATTTGTTGAGCTCAAGGCTATTTATTACTTTTGAAAATAATTTTGCCCCTTTGAAAATAATTTTGGGCTGCATTTCGAGGAATTCTGCTTTACTTTTTATAAAACCTGTCTGGCGATCTGTGAGGTTCTAACCGGACATGCGATGTTTACTTTCACATTTATATTATTATTATTCATTATTAATCAATGAAAATAGCGTTCTGTATACAGATCTGTTTACCTTATAAATTAAATCAGTTTTACATGGCATTTGGCATATTGTACAGAAGTTCGTAAGTCTCGGATTCGAAGTCCCGATTGTTTCGTCCCTTGAATTTTGAGTATCGAGGATTGTCAGTACTGTATTAATTTTTTTTGAATAAACATCATTAAATGAATATAGTAATAAAATAATTAATTTTGTATTGAATATTATAAATTTTTGCTGATCGGAATGTTATTGACAATCAGCATAAATTAATTTAATGATGTTAGCATGAGGTAACTTCAATATAATCCAAAATTTCATTCCTCCACTGATGGATAATTAATTTAAATGTAATTTTACATTTATCAATGCGTCATCCTGTGTACATACGTAAATTAATATTCTTTATAATTCTGTCTTACTTGTTAGTTAATTAATTATACTAATGTTAGTTTAATGTGTGAGCGTTAAAAAAGTAGAAAAAGTATATTTTCTTAGAAACACACCTTTGTTTTATATACAAAGAATTTACTAGACCAAACGATTATAGTACGACCATAATGACAAAATACATAATTAACCTAATGATAAATGACAAACAGAAAATTTTTTAAGTAAAAAAATATAAGTTTAAATGGCCAACGATTATTTAATATTAATATACTAAAAATAAATACAACTTTTTTACAAAAAAAATTCTTTGTTTCAGTCATTTTAGTATATTAATATTAAATAATCGTTGGCCATTTAAACTTATATTTTTTTTTTACTTGAAAATGCTTCATGTGATTGTGGCAAGAGCACCAGAGGACGCTTTTATCATTTTTTACATTTTAACTACGGAGACAGTAGCCTAAAAAGGAAGGTCGTCTCCGTGAGTATTTGTGATTTTTAATGAACTGCTGATGGTGTGAACAACGAAAAGAAAATGACTGAAACAAAGAATTTTTCTTTGTAAAAAAGTTGTATTTATTTTTAGTATATTAATAGAAAATTTTTGTTAACTGACTTTATGAAATTCATTCTAGTATATAATTTTCAGAATTTAAATATATATTTGATTAATTTAAAAAAAAATTATCATCATCAGATATTTTGGAACTTACCCAATCAGGTACAAAATTAAACTGAATTTTCGTAATTTAGAATTTTTCATTATATCCAGAAATGTCACTTGCTTGTTTTTTCCTTCACTTTCCTAAATTTGAAATACATTCTTATTAATATATATATATATTGGAAATTAGCAATCACCTAAAATTATTATAATAATAACTCTCTCGCCAGTCACCTCTTGCTGTGGTGACAAAGCTCAGTAATTCTGATAAACCACAGGGAAAAGCCAGGATCATACATGCTGGTGAGGTCAATGGGAGAAATAAAGCCATGAGTAACTGAACCCTTATCTCTGAAGGTGTAATATAGGCTCGGACGTCATCCAGGTTAACACGATCCGCTCTCCTGAGTTAGCCAGATGCTCACGTTCGAAAAATATGTCACAGTTTCCCTTGGCCACCAGTGTTAAAAATAACACGGTCCAATCACAGCTAAGGCAGTGCCCTCACCAATTTTGGAAAAATGTTTAACCTTGATGTTAATGAGGCAATCCAGCTACAGACCACTAAGGAAGGTTAAACACGTCAAAGAATGAAATGGACGTCAGAAATGAACGAGTACTTTTGTATTTTTCGTATATTTGTACTTATTATACCACCACAACACAGATATGACATCATACAGATAACAGTTACATCACTTGTTTTCCCAACAATGTTCTCATCTCACAGTCACTATACNTGCATTAGTGACGGTAAAAAAAAACATTATACACACAAAATAAAAATAAATTCAATGCGATTTTTGACATCGTCTTCCTTTAATAATATTGTCAATATCTACTTTTATGCTACTAGTCTTTATTCTGAAAATGTTAGTTAAATGGGAATAACTCGAGATATTTCTTTCAGCAGTTTGATGTTTTTCATACATGAAAAGAATTGTTCACAGTAGTATGTACTGTACTACCCCACATGTATAACAGTTTTCTAGATAAATTGGTCATTTCATCCAATTAGAAAGTGGCTGACACTCTTTTGAAAAGAGGGGTTATGTCTTTTTCATCCGCCTGAGGAAAGATACCCAGTTTTTATCACTAACATCACTTCATTAGAAAAATCACTAGAAAACTGAAACAGTCAAAATGACAGACCACGCCACCTACTTTTTGATTGGAAAGTTACAAATTATAGCACCAATTACGTCATTAAGACATCAAAGTGTATCTGTTACCGCTAAAGCTCGAAAGTTGTTAATGTGTAGTACAATTCACTCACCCAACAAATAAGGCAACTGTGAATACGAGTATGATGTTTATTGTACTTATTTTTGTTTTTTCCACTAATGTAATAATACAGACACTACACAAAAGTCAGAAATGTTAAACCTTAATTTAATAAAAACATAAACATGACACTACAGAAAGCGACAATATTGAACACATATCACATTGTTAGAAAGTTTCTAGACGTGAACATCCATACCAGTAACACGAAAATTTAATCTTATACTTGTTTGGGGAGCTATACCATGATTTTAGTTTGGCATAGCACTCGACACAGTTATCGGCGAAGTGAGAAGTTTAAGAANTCACCCAACAAATAAAGCAACTGTGGATAGGATGTTTATTGTACTTATTTTTCTTTCACTGATGTAATACCACAGCACAACACAAGAGTCAGAAATGTTAAACCTTAATTTAATAAAAACATAAACACGACACTACAGAAAGCCTCAATATTGAACACATATCACATTGTTAGAAAGTTTTTAGACGTGAACATCCATACCAATAACACGAAAATTTAATCTTATACTTGTTTGGGGAGGTATACCATGATTTTAGTTTGGCATAGCACTCGGCACAGTTATCGGTGAAGTGAGAAGATTAAGAATAGAATGATAATAATAATAATAAATTTATGTATATATTTTCAAATTTATTACTATTATATTTTAATAATACATTCAATTAAAATACACAATAAAAGAAATATGTTGCAATTCATTGATAATTACCTTTGCAATGTTTTCAGTTATATTTTTGAATTTTTGAGTGAAATTTCCAATTTGGAGTTTATTCATTTTTATTGCTTTTTTCATTACTTTCTCTGCTTCAATTATTTTTCCTTGGGTAATAAGCCATCTAGGAGATTCCGAAGTGATCCTTTTTACAAAATTACAAAAAATTACTTTGAAAGCTGAAAAAATTACCAGTAAAACTTAATTCGTTTTTTAATTAATTAAATTAATGCTTTAAAATTAATATTCTTACCACCATAATGGCAGACAAATTATGAATGGTAAAACATATATTATTTCTATATAAAACCAATCTCTGAAAATCCAAACAAATCCAGGAAGAACAAGTTGTCCTAATAATATTCCTGCTTTATTTGTTAATCCTACAGCGATTCTGTGTTCTTTTCTAACAATTTCTGTTGCTGCATAATATATAAATAGGAATTTAAAGAAATTATTTGAGTTTCTTGTATTTGATACATTCGAATAAAATTTTCAGCAATTCTTGTACAATATTTCAATAATAATTTGAAAAATAATCCTTACCGTGTACATACATAATTAGTGCTGAATTTGCCCTACCAAATGCAAGTAAAAATCGACATGCAAGAAACATCCAGAAAGACGAAGTAAATATACTTATCATACTGAATGTGAATGTCCATGCTGAACTCAAGTAGAACATAGGTTTCCTGCCAAATCTATTTGTGAGTGAAAAAATATACATTCAGTTATGCGTATAATAGTTGTATTCTATACTGTATAATCTAATAATAAAAGCATACTTATCAGATAATTGACCTCCAATGAAAACAGAGATTAAAAATCCTATGAAATACATGAATTGCACAAAAGATGCTAACCATGCTCTGTCACACACTAGATTCCACTAAAAATTAACAATATCATGTAACATTATTTAAGATTAAATACAATTGCATAAAATAGTTTTCTCACGATTGTAATCCTAAAAAGTTTCAATCATTTATTCCACGCATTCTTTACATGAATTCTTTGGCCGAAGATTATTTATCTATATTCATGAAGTTTATTTTTAACTTTCCTGGCTGTTATGTGTAACAGAGAGAACGTATGGCAATCGGTATAAAATGACCACCAAGAGTTTTACATTTTTGGACTCAGGGGACCATGAAACGTTGACAAATGCAAAAAAAATTCAGGAATTTTTCTGTATGTGTGGCTGTTAGTATGTTTGTGTGTGTGTGTGTGAAGCAATTTTCTTCACTTCGCTTGAAGCTCAATAACTTCTCTTCTTTTACTCGAACATTTCTGAAATTTATCAAGAAGGTTTTTTAGGTGTTATGTTAATAATTTTAAATGTTTAATGTTATGTTAAATGGTTAACGTTAAATGTCAAATGTTAGTAATTAAAGGTCGAAGGGTAGAGAGAAAAAGGGCGTCGTGTGTATCTCCAGTAGGGTCCGATTTAATGACGATTTAACTCATTATAAACATTTAGAATTTTTTTTATAAAATCCATTTTAACCCCCAAAATTAAGCTATTTTCTATTTTATAATACTGTGATTAAAAATATACAAAGATTTTAATAATAAAATATCATAAGAGTTGGCGTCACACGCTTAGTTTTGAACGTTGAGAAAGTTAAACAACTCTTTGCTGGAGTTTTTATCGTAGTTAATACTGAGTTACAGTCCTTGGCAAGATGTAAGTATAGAAAACTTTTCATTTGGATATTTTTCATAATGTAAACTAAAAAACAAATTGTTTATTTAAATTTTATTTGTATTTATCGTTTTCCTATCTATAAATGAAAACATAATTTAATCGATTCATTGCAGACTGATTTAGAAATTGAGTAAATTCGATATAGAGACACAATTTGATTTTATATAGGCCTAATAAATTAGAAATGTACTAGTAGGCTTACAATGCAATTTTTTATAGCAGATAATGCAAGATAATTAGAGTTAGTGAAATAAGATTGGTTTAAAACGAAGATAAATAAGATAGTAGATACAGCAGATTTTAAAAAAAAGAATGATATATGTATGGGATCTATGGTAGGTGTGAAATTGGCAGAGATTTGTTTGAAAGAGAAATATCAGCAAATATCGAATAAGCAAAGGGTAGATTACTTAACAGGTTATGTTGATGATTTATTGGTGATTTCTGATAATAAAATAACAAATAAATAGGAAATATTAGAATTAGTTAATATACTCGATAATTATATTAAATTTGAAGCAGGAAATAAAATCAATAAAATTCATAATTATTTAGATATATCAATTCGTACAGAAGATAATCAGATAATAATTAAAAATATAAAAATCAAGTAAATTAGTCCAGATTTGCCTAGGCAAAAGTTAAAAACAAATCTTAGGATAATCAGGAAGTATGAAATCGTATGGAGAACAAAATCGCAAAAATTTTCTTGCGAGAAAGCAGCATTACAAAAGAGCAGCAGGTCAATTCGAAATCTGAACGAAGTGAAAAAACATTATATAATTACAGTATCAATCGCACTATTAACATGACAGTAAATCTTAGATATGTAAAACCATATCACAACGATGATAAAATCACAAAAACACAGTATGACTATATCCTTTCTCACTGCATAACGTATATTAAACTGTNGAAATCTGAACGAAGTGAAAAAACATTATATAATTAGAGTATCAATTGCACTATTAATGTGACAGTAAATCTTAGATATGTAAACCATATCACTACGATGATAATAAAATCACAAAAACACAGTATATCCTTTCTCACTGCATAACGTATATTAAACTGTTCTATATTATACGTTGTATCAAGCTTGTTATAAATATAATAATTTATTTATTCTATTCTACAAATTCAGCCTTATAACAAATAGGATTGGCAGCAGGAAGAGCATCCGGCCGTAAAACCTATGCCAAATCTACATGGAATGTCTGCTAGACTACAAGTAAGTTATAAGTGTCTTAGGACGTTTCCCCGAAGCAATGCGCAGTCATGTCACCCGAAAACTATGTCAAATTAGCTGGGACTATCAAACCAAGGACGGGTTCGGATAAAGAACTTAGTCCAGAAAGAGAAGAGGAAGAAGCCAAGTATAAGAATAGGTACTTTAAACATCGGAACATTGAATGGGAAAAGTAGAGAGTTGGTTGATCTTATGCAAAGAAGGAGAGCGAACATTCTGTGCCTGCAAGAGACAAGATGGAAAGGAAATAAAGTTAAAGAACTTGGTGAAGGGTACAAGCTGTTTGTGAGTGGAGCGAAGAAGGGAGGAAGGAATGGAGATGGTATCGTAATTGATAAAGTTCTAAAAGTGTCTGTGAGGTTAAACGAAGGTGTCATAGAATTATGAGCGTTAAGTTGGACATTGATGGAATTTTCATTACAATTGTGTGTGTGTGTATGCTCCTCATCCAGGTAGTGGAGGAAAAGAAAAGACAAACTTTTGGACAGATCTTGATCAAGTTATAATATGTGTTCCTATAAACGAGAGATTAATCTGTGGGGGCGATTTAAATGGTCATGTTGGATAAAAGAAGAATGCGGAAAGAAGAGTTATTGGAAAATGAAATGTGGGAGAAAGGAATGGAGAGGGAGAAAAACTAGTCGATCATGCTGTGGCTTTTGACCTTGCGCTAATTAACACCTACTTTGAGAAGAAAGCGAATTAACTGGTTACATGCATGAGTGGAGGTAGATCCAACTAGATTGATTTTTTCTTGTGCCTCAGGAGACATTGAATGAAGGGAGAAACAGTAAGGTGTTAAATGCGGAAAGTGTTGCTGCACAACACAGAGTTCTCCTGGTGGATTGTGACTTTCTTATGGGCCATTGTAAGAATTGTGTTAGCCAGATTGAACAAAGGATCATATGGTGGAAATTGAAAAAAGAATTATGGAAAGAATTTAAGGTAAATATGTTAAAAGAAATCCAGTTCCCGGATGATGTGCAAACATGGTGGTTGCTGAATAGTAACTGCATTTTGAAAGTTGGAAAAGAGGTTTTGGAAAAACTTTAGGGAAGAGATCACCAGAAGGAAACAAACTTTGGTAGTGGAATGCTAAGGTACAAGCCACAGTTAAACAAAAGAAAAAGGCAAAGAAAAGGTGGAATTTGATGGAAAGGTCTGAAGATAAAGAAACTTACCATTTGGCAAATAAAATGACTAAAAAGGCGGTGGCTATTGTAAAAGCAAAGGCTTTAGAAGAGGCTTATAAAGTTTTCGAAAGGAAAGGTGGTGAGAGGCAGTTGATGCGAATTGCCAAAGCAAGAGATAAGGCATCAAAAGATTTTACCTCTATTAAACTGATCAAAGATCATAAGGGAGTGGTATTACAAGATTACAAAAGGGCCAAGGAAAGATGGAAAGTATATTTTAGGAATTTATTGAATGAAGAAAACCCCAGAACTTTATACGAGAATGGAGAGGCAAATGAAGCAGTGGTGCAAGATATTAGCAAAGAAGAAGTGGAAAGTGTGCTTAGGAAAATGAAGATGTGGAAAGCAGTAGGTACTGTTCAAATTCCGTTTTAGGTTTGGACTGATTTGGATTAGGAGGGAATTGATATCCTCTGGGAACTAATGAAACTCTGGCAGCAGGAGAAAATCCCAGATGAATGGAGAAAGTGCATTATTGTGCCGATCTTTAAAGGTAAAGATGTACAGAATTGCGGAAATTACAGAGGTATAAAGATATTGTCCCATACTATGAAGACTTGGGAGAAAATTGTAGAAAGAAGGATTAGGCAGGAATCTGAGATTGAAGCGGGACAGTTTGTCTTTTGCCGGGAAGGAGTACGAATGATGCTACTTTTGCTGATGGAAACGCACAGGGAAATGCAGGAAAATTTGCACATGGTGTTTATAGATCTAGAAATGCGCATGATAAGGTATCAAGGCAAGAGATATGGAGATGGTTGAGGGAAAAGAATATTCCAGGAAAATATGTTAGGCTTGTCAAGGAAATGTACGAGGGAGCAGGTAAGAGTAGTGTGGGCACTACAGAAGGGTTATTCGTTAATGATGGTTTGCATCAGGATCGGCCCATGCAGGTGACATGCATTTTGAGGCTTCGTGGAGTATGCTGTTTGCGGATGGATGATTGTGTGCTGTGTGAACTTTCCCAAACCAAGGCTGAGAAGAAACTGGAAGATTGAAGGAAAGTTTTGGAAGAAAGAGGCATGAAAATTAGCAGAACTAAAACAGCTTATATGACTCTGAATGGTAGAGCATAGAATTCAATGTGGATGGATAAACTGGAGGAAGCTGAGCGGTGTATTATGCGACAAGAATGTTAGCTGCAATCAGAAAGGAAAATTGTATAAATCAGTTGTTAGACATGCAATGATATATAGGGTGGAGACAGGGGCAATAACAAGAGCCCAAGAAAGAAAGATGGAGGTGGCGGGGATGAGAATGTTGAGATGGATATGTGGAGTGTCAAGGAAGGATAGAATAAGGAATGATTTTATTAGGGATTCTGTTATGTTGGCCCCTTGAGCAAAAAGATAAAAGAATGTAGGTTGAGGAGGTATAGCCACGTAGAGCGAAGAAGTGACAATTATGTTGGAAAGAAGATCGGAAAACTGGTAGTAAAAGGAAGGAGGAAAAGAGGAAGACCAAAGATGCGTTGGAAAGATAAGGCGAAAGAAAACTTGAACCAGAGTGTACTTAAGAGAGAAGAAGCCCTTGATAGGGAGAAATGAAAGAAACGTATTATAGAAGGAAACGCCGACCCCATATAAACATGGGAAAGAGCGAAGATAAAGAAGAAGAAGAAGATTCTACATATAAATATGTCACTAAAAGTGCAAAAATAAAAATATTTTGTATTTATAAATTATGTAAAAAAATAGTGTTCATACTGTATATTATAAGAAAAAATAAATTAAACTATCAATTTCATTATTATTTCGTATAATTTAGTAATATCATATAGTTCTAAATTTATGATTTTAACATTATATTAAGTTAAATAAATTTATAAATGGAAAACAAAAAAAATTTGCCAGGATTCAGTTGATCGATCCCTGGGTGTTTAGCAATTTTATCAGTCACGAAGTCACGCATTCAACAAATTATTGTATTTCATAATATTATTAGCAACGTAATTAAGTACGATAATCCTAGAAAAATTCACGTATATCTAGTATATACTACATATATATAGGCCTACATATATATTATATTATATAATAGCTTAAAATCTCATAAAAAAGGAAAATAATACTGGAAACAGCAGCACCAGCAATAGATGAGTGATCACGAAATTTTTGACGATAAGTTTAAACTCTATTATTCAAATTATTTGGTTTAATTAAAACACCCAGCAACGAGTTATTTAACATTCAACATAACATTTAAAACTGCGGGTATTGCGCCATCTGTTATGATCTTTTGTTTTAAAAACTTTAGTATTTTTAACTATTATAAAATAGCAAATGTTTGATTTTGAAGTTAGGGATGGATTTTATAAAAAAAAATGTAAATGCTAATAACGAGTAAAATCGTAATTAATTTTCACCCTACTGAAAATATGGCACACGACTCCCTATCTTTAGACCTTTATTCATCAAAAGTTAATATCATCAATCCTCCTAATACACAAATCTCTCTGCAACATTTCAGAAATTTTCTATAAAAAGCACAGGAGTTATTAAACTTCAAAGAAACTAAACAAAATCGCGCACCTGCATACTAACATAAACACAGAAAAAAATCTCAAGCATTTTTTCATTTCTGAACGTTATAAATCCTCTGAATGCAAAAATATTTAAATCCAGCGATAAACTGACATTTTAACTGCCTTGACAATCCAACCGTTTGCACTTTCATTGTAATCTCTAGTTTGAAATCAATAAATAATCTTCTAAGTAATTGGGAAGAGTGGAAAGAATTTTATACTATAATCAATATATGTCTAAAAAGTACAAAAATAAAAATATTTTCTATTTATAAATTATAAAATTGATCATTTTTATTCGGCACACTCGATATATCAATTTATTTAATACGCCGTATAATTTTATTTTATCACATAATTCTGATTTTATTATTTTTGTCATTTTTAGTTTACTAAAGTCATAAATAAAAAACAAAAAAGGACTAATTTGTCATATTATTTTAATTCTACGCCTTGTAAGAAAGCCTTTTCTCATGCCAGGATTAGCCTATATGGTAGGATTCTTCTCAATAAGACTGCCATAGAAGAGTTTGTTTAACAATTTTATTAGCTACAAGCACATGCAATTAAACAAATTATTATATTTAACTATTCAATATATTGTTAACAACGTAACTAAATACGATACTCTCATGAGAGAAAACATCTATATCTATTATTAAGTTACTGTATAACTAAAATACTAAGCTTAAAATCGTCACGAAAATTTTTGACGATTAGTCTATACCCTAGTATTCAAATCATTTAAATAAATTTAGTTTTTAAATAGTATTGTTGTTCCAATAGTAACTTATAAGTATACTTAACTACTATTTAAATAAACTAAATAAAAATTCTCAGTATTTACAGGAGCCATAAGTTATAAAAACGGTATTAAAATTGAAAATTTACTCACTTTCTCAGTTATAGTGGACGCATAAAAGGAATGATCGTATTCCCACGACGTGCATGGAATTCGGGTTCTATTCTTTCCAGATGATAAACTATACATTTCACATTTACTATACACATGTTTACTGCCAATTCTTTCTAAAGGAATGCTGAAATTTTTCCATTCTTCTGTAGTCATATTCGAAAATTCTGCTGGCTTCGCACACCAATAATTAATGTTCGGCGCCATGAATATTATACTAAAGTTAAACCATCCAACAGAATAGCTTAAAATTAACAAAATTGAGAAATATAATAGGTGCCACCTTCCCCAGTATCCAATTATATCCGTTACATCGGAATTTTCTTTTTTTAATTCCTCACTGTAATAAATTTAAAATATAACATTGAATCGATAACATGTATTTTATAAAAATGAACTTACTTATACTCATCATCTGTTATGTCATTCATAATGTTTTAAATTATTGTTGAATTTGCTTCGTGAAGTAGCTTCTGTAACACTGTTATAACACCAGAATGAGAATAACATCAACTGGAAAGTGAGTGCAGTTTATTAAGCATGAAAAGTAAGTTTCCAGTTAGTGAACAATGCAACGTAGTGTTATTAGAAAAAGGTGTATGTTTTCATGCTTCTTAATCAAACACAATCGTTTGCAGTTGATGTTATTCTGCATCCTGGTGTTATAATAGTGTTACAGAAGCTATTTCACGAAGAAAATTCAACAATAATAAAATAACAGACATATCAATCTATTATTATAGAGAAGATAGGAAAAATTCTGTACTTTTTTGTGTATTATGCAAAACACAAATGTCCATTTCTCTTCCTAAATTGGAGGTTAAATGACAGCAGTTTTTAATATATTGATAAAATAACATTATTATAACGTTTTTATTAATATGTTTGTTATGCAGATAAGTGATTCCGTAATAATTATAGACATATTAATTAACCTAAGATTAGAGAGAATGTAGAAAACTTCAGTAATTGTTTTAGATATTAGGAGACATCAAAAACACGTGTCAGTTTCTCTTCCGAACTTGGAATTTCGAAATTCAAAATCAAATGATTATGATTCTACAATTCATGTCGACGGCAGTTGTTAATATATATTGGTAAAATAACATTACAAAAGTAATATAATATAGTTAATATTGTGTATTTTTGAGTACGTAAATATAATTATCATCATAATTCGCAGGCTTATGAAAGCCTCATAGCTTGTGATGTGAATTAAAAAGTAAACAGATAAAC
>NW_019386847.1:0-18271 GCF_000671375.1 Centruroides sculpturatus | reverse complement strand
ATTTTGAACACGTAGAAACACTTTTGCGTTGCGCGTAATATTCGTTTTCGCAAAAAATTCATCTGGCCCATTAGTCCCCCCTTATTCAGATTCAAGATCCGCCGCTGGTCAAGGGTGTCACGATTTGTTATTTTTCAATTAGGTGTGCTACTCAATATAACGTTGAAAAACACTGGACTAGAGACTAGTGTAATGTTATTTGTTTAATTATTGTACGATATAACGAATAAAATATCTAATTATTTTTAATATAATGTTTTACTATATCGCATAGAAAATTGTTTTTCGCCCCCAAAATATAAATTGTTACTAATCGCCCCCTCAACATGGAAAAACGCCCATATGGGTGCGATATCGCCCCTGTTGAGAAACGCTGGTCTATACCCTAGTATCCAAATCATTTAAATAAATTTAGTTTTAAAAAAGTAATCTTTGAAGTAGTTAATTTTAATTTCATTTAAATAGTATTGGTTCTTTCAATAGTAACTTATAAGTATACTTAACAACTATTGGAATCAACTAAATAAAAATTCTCAGTATTTACAGGAGCCATGCGTTATAAAAACGGTATTAAAATTGAAAATTTACTCACTTTCTCAGTTATAGTGGATGCATAAAAGGAATGATCGTATTCCCACGACGTGCATGGAATTCGGGTTCTATTCTTTCCAGATGATAAACTATACATTTCACATTTACTATACACTTGTTTACTGCCAATTCTTTCTAAAGGAATGCTGAAATTTTTCCATTCTTCTGTAGTCATATTCGAAAATTCTGCTGGCTTCGCACACCAATAATTAATGTTCGGCGCCATGAATATTATACTAAAGTTAAACCATCCAACAGAATAGCTTAAAATTAACAAAATTGAGAAATATAATAGGTGCCACCTTCCCCAGTATCCAATTATATCCGTTACATCGGAATTTTCTTTTTTTAATTCCTCACTGTAATAAATTTAAAATATAACATTGAATCGATAACATGTATTTTATAAAAATGAACTTACTTATACTCATCATCTGTTATGTCATTCATAATGTTTTAAATTATTGTTGAATTTGCTTCGTGAAGTAGCTTCTGTAACACTGTTATAACACCAGAATGAGAATAACATCAACTGGAAAGTGAGTGCAGTTTATTAAGCATGAAAAGTAAGTTTCCAGTTAGTGAACAATGCAACGTAGTGTTATTAGAAAAAGGTGTATGTTTTCATGCTTCTTAATCAAACACAATCGTTTGCAGTTGATGTTATTCTGCATCCTGGTGTTATAATAGTGTTACAGAAGCTATTTCACGAAGAAAATTCAACAATAATAAAATAACAGACATATCAATCTATTATTATAGAGAAGATAGGAAAAATTCTGTACTTTTTTGTGTATTATGCAAAACACAAATGTCCATTTCTCTTCCTAAATTGGAGGTTAAATGACAGCAGTTTTTAATATATTGATAAAATAACATTATTATAACGTTTTTATTAATATGTTTGTTATGCAGATAAGTGATTCCGTAATAATTATAGACATATTAATTAACCTAAGATTAGAGAGAATGTAGAAAACTTCAGTAATTGTTTTAGATATTAGGAGACATCAAAAACACGTGTCAGTTTCTGTTCCGAACTTGGAATTTCGAAATTCAAAATCAAATGATTATGATTCTACAATTCATGTCGACGGCAGTTGTTAATATATATTGGTAAAATAACATTACAAAAGTAATATAATATAGTTAATATTGTGTATTTTTGAGTACGTAAATATAATTATCATCATAATTCGCAGGCTTATGAAAGCCTCATAGCTTGTGATGTGAATTAAAAAGTAAACAGATAAACTTTTAATTTTATTTGTTAATTTTTTAATATTTCTAAAATAATAATTAATATTTTGTAAATTCCTCAAAGTAGAAATAGAAAAATTATAATATTAATTTACAAATACAGTAATAAATCAAACTCTTTTGGAGTAATATTTTAAGTTTAGGCCTATATTCTTATTTAGAGTATTATTCTAACATGAATACGATAAAAAACTTTAGTTTTATTGTTTTCATGACAGAGTACAATACATTTTCTAGCTTCATTAAAGTGTTAGATGACCGGCACGACTCTGTTGCTAACGGGAAAAGTATAATGTACAGTATTAATTTGAGGTAGAGATCATATATTTTAAATTAAATAATTTAAAAATAGGAATAAGAATTGCAGCCCGGCATTGTGATCTTGTCATAATAAATAATTGCTCGTTTAATTTACGTTCTAATCTTTTTATTCTCCTTTTTATATTAATACACTACAACAACTGTAAAATCACTTTAACTAGGATATCGCGCGACTTTGTCGTATCGCTGTAGAATTGAAGCGGAGCCTAATAAATGATCCCTGTACAGTACTTGTTAGATACAAAAGAGGTGATCCTTGTATCTAATGGACGTGGACAGGCGAACTTTGCACTTGCGCTACAAAAGCGGTTATTCTCGAACCTGCCGCCCATGGGAGTCACGATCATTGCATGGGCGGGATACGAAGAGACGGTTCTTGCATATACAGACATCGAAGAACATAGCAATAGATAACTACAGTATTGCTTTATTCTCATGTTTTTGTCTTTCGCGCCTATTTTCCGTTAAACGCATGCAATACTGCTTTTATTTTTGATCCGTAGGCCAAAATTTCGTTATTCGCGCCCAGTCGCACTAGAGAGCATACATGTTACTTTATTATCTTTGTACATCGAAAACGATGTCATGGACTCCTATTTTTACTTTACTGGCTCTACTATACAGAGGGAAAATATGGCAATCGGTGAAAAGACGACCCCTTAAGATTAAAAAGTTTTTGGGCTCAGAAGAAATTGAGAATTCGAGAAATGAAAAACATTCGTTTTTTTTTTTTAATGTGCGTGTGAAGGGGCATGATTTTGTTCACTTTCTTTCAATGTTAATTAATATCTTCCATGCTTTTTAATGAAAAGTGAAATTTTTCATGGAGGTTTGTGTATTAGAAAGATACATGTTGTTAAATTTTGGTGGTTCAAGTTCGATGGAGTGAGGTGATAAAGGGTGGTCGTCTGTCGTATTTCGAGTAGGGTCTGACTTAATGAGTATTTTACTCGTTATTAGCATTTACATTTTTTTTTTATAAAACCCATTCCTACCTTCAAAATTAAGCTTTTTACCATTTTATAATAATTAAAAACGTAAACACTTTTTTAAATGAAATATCGTAACAAATAGCGCCAACAGAATTTTAATTGTTGCGTAAAGTTAAGCGATTCGTTGCTGAATTTTTTACATTTAAATGGACCCACATTGCATTTCTGGACTCCTCGTATCAATTAATGGGAAATGACAAACTTTAATTAAAATCTATCAAACGAACTATGAGAACGAAAACAATTCTGTAAGCCTTACAGAAGCAGCCTCGCTAACGCTCCTCTTCAATAAATTTCAGTTTTAATTATAGCAACCGATATTGTTGTATCATTAAATTTAAATGGGAAAAGTTTGGAATTGAAACAACATGACTAGACTGAATGTCACGTTCCTTCAGTTCAAAACTTATTTCTTATATAATTGTTTTATTTAACAATTATATAAGAACAATTATATAATAAATTATATAATTGTTTTTATTCAATTGGACCTCTTGCCCTAAACTGTCCATATACAGTCTAGCCTTTCATCTATCTAACTCCGTTTTCGAGATTAAGGAGTAAAAATTGTTGATGTTTTTTTGAAATTACAGTCCAAAATTAATAAAATCCTTTTCAAATTATTTAATACATTAAAGCTATAAAACTTTGTTAAATTATATTCGCTTATAGGTTATAAAACTAAATTAATTAAAATAACACTGGTTTTTTTCATATAAATTTTGAAATTATTAAAAGTGCTGTATAAATTTCATTAATAATTTTATGTAGAAACAATACATCAATTAACCCGAAATATTTAACATAACACGAACGATTTACCGAATTATTTTCGGTCTATAATTTGAAAAATTTTAATAATTGGTTAAATTATAAAACGAATTTAATTAATTTTAATAATTAATTTTAAATTAAATTATATCCGGAAAATAATCTGGCATATCGTTTAGAGTATATTAGTTTTATAGTTAAAATTATAGTTAGTTTTATAAGTTTCAGAAATAGCTGACGATTCCATATACAATACAGGGTGGTTATAATTAAAGTTGCGTGTTCAAAACGCCTTACAATGCTGTAAGACGTTTTGAACACGTGACTGATGCAAATGGATTACACAGTGAACAAATGTTGTGTATAAAAACCTTTTGCGTGTTTCCATTTTGTGCTTCTTGTGTTTCATGTGCCATTTTTCACCTAGTGGTAAAAATTCAAACTAAATATTTTTTTTTTTTTTGCATTTTCCTTTCCCCATGGTCCATATAACATATATACCAAGTTTCATCAAAATATGTCTACGAGAACTGGCTCTAGACAGGTCTGAGTAGCGCAACTTTATTTATAACCATCCTGTACTTTTAACTGAATAACCTTTGTTAGTCTTATTAAATATTATATTGAAAGTTTCACCGGTATAAGTAATCGGTTTTACTTTTCCAGCTGTTATATATAACACAGGTAAAATATGGCGAGCGGTCAAAAAATAATCCTCCCCAAGAAATGTAAAAATGATTTCTACATTTCTGGACTTGGGGATCTCGAAACGTCCAGAAATGGATAACAATTGGGGTTTTTATGTATGTATGGATTAGAGGCGTGCCGACATTTGATAGGAAAATTGTGTTTCTGTAGGAAGCAAACGTCCAGGGGCAATCAGTTAATTGCGCGTCAGTGATGGTCTAGGGTACGTTCGTTTGTGAGTGGTGGCGGAGGAGACAAAGATGACAAGTATAAAACAAAAACCGTTTATTTTAACATAAACTTACACTGTATATAAAGTAGTTTGTTTTAGGACAATCAGCTGTTCGGACCTCCTGGGTGTCGATATTCTTTGATCGTCGATCGAAGGTGCCCACGAGCCAGTAGCGTTGACAAGTCCGTAAGATAGATGGGGAGACTTCGTCTGTTGGCATCGGCGACACCCAGTTTGATTGTCCGGGATTATATCAATCTCCATTCTTTCTTTCGTCCATTTTGATTGGTCATTCTCCCTCAATCACTCTTCCCGAGTGACTGGTAGGTCCCACGTTACTAAGCGTAACGGGGATCTTACATGAAATGCGAGAAAGGTCAAAATCGAAGATGAATTCGATCTTCCACCGATCACAGGACGTCTTCCTTCCGCGATTTATGGTTTCTGCATCACAGTTTGATATAAACAAACGGGTGTCCCACTACAAACGATTGTTTTTTCCTATCTTTTTTAAAACTAATAAATTTTTCTGTAAATTAACCGTTTGGTTTGTTCGTATCTTTCGTGACAGTTCGGACGTGTCAGCAACCTCACATTTCCATAAAAATTTTAAACAAATACTGGAGATGACAAAAAATAAACAATTTATTTATTCTAATTCTAAAATACAAATAATACAGTATATACATAATACAAATTGACATGATACAAGCAATAATAGAAAAACCTGGTTTTATTTCTTTTTATAAACTAACTCTATTCGGCGATTTTTTCCCACAAAGTCGTTAATTACTTTATCATAAAAGTCGTTTGTCGTCCATTCCATCAAACTATTTAAAACGAAAAATTAATGATATTAAATCATATAATTCTTTTAGTAGCTCCATACGGACTGGCTAATGGATGCAATCGTTGGAAGCGTTATACGACATTTTGGTGTGTAGCATCCACCGGCTAAACCGCCAGAGGTTGGTGCTGTGTAAAATGCTTGCGTGAATGCAAATGGCCGCTTTACACCACTCAAATATTTTCGCCGTGGAAGCTGTCCCGTATTCGACAACACGGCGCTTTTACTGGGAATATGAATATACGAATTAATGTTCAAATATACAATAGCAATGTAATAATTGTTTTTCACGTGTATAGAAATTCGTAATAAGATACATAAATATTAAATTAAAAATTAATTAAAATACTTAATTTTAATTAATTTAAAGTACGTTAAAATATATAAATAATCGCACAATATGTATTTATATTTTAGAAAATCCACAGCTTCCATGGACGGCACGCCACTGGTATGGATGTTAGTTTGTATGTGCGTAGGCACGATTTTGTTCGTTTTCTTTGAAGCTTTATAACTCCTTTGTCTTTTACAGATAATTTCTGAAATTTAGCTTGAAGGTTTGTGTATTAGGGAGTATAATGCTGTTAAATTTTCGTGATTCAAGGTTGGAGGGATGAAGAAATAAAGAGGGTCGTGTATCTCGACTTAATTACAACTTTACGTGTTACTAGCATTTACAATTTTTCCTAAACTCATCCACACCCTCAAAATTTAGCTTTTTGTCATTTTATAATAATTAAAAATATAAAACATTCTTTGTAATTATACTTCGCAACATATAGATCTACTTTTGCTTAACGTTTTGTGGGATTTTGTTATAAGAGTTAAATAACTATGTTTAGAAAGAAAAACTTCTATTTATGTATCCAATATAACTTAAATCATCTTTGAATAAAGCCTATTTCTAATGAATTTATAAAGAAAAGAAAAAAATGAATGGAAAATAGAAAATTCTATTTAGGCTACTTGTCGATTCCTTTTCCAATAACGAGGAATATTTATAAAAAAATAAAACTTCGAATAATTTGTACTCATTAATTCTAAATAGTTTTATTTATTAGAGTTTTTGTAAAGTTTAATATAGACAAGTATTTAAAACTATTTTCTAATATATTTGTACGATTATTATTTTCTGGTAAGAAACTGATGTGTCATGGGGACGTTGATTCTGTATGTAATTATAAACGATGACGTATTGATGTCTATTTACTTTCCTTTTCTGCTTATTGCAACATAAACGTCAAGCATTTTTATGCTCAGAAAACAAAACAATTTTTCATCTTTTATACTCGCTTTAGTTTTCTGCAACATTTTCTCTTTTATTTACTCTCTGAAACTTAAAGATCAGATTTTTTCTGCAGTTTGTATTTTAAAACCATTCATTTTTCAAACGTGTACAGTACAAATATAATAATGTATTGAAAATGAAAAAAATTATATAACTCGAACACCAACTATATACAGTAGAACCTCGATTATTCGCCCCCGATCAACCGACCCCTCGGTTAACCGACCGTCCTAGTCGGCAAATTTCAAATGTCCGCTAGAGATGTGGCGCTACAATATTTGGCTATGTCTTGGCTACTTTAATATTATTTTTACGTGTTTTAGCTGGCAACACTCATTCGACCATGAAAGGGAGCCAGTATTTAAACGAAGCTTAATTTTCTAATTTTAAACGATACAATAGCTACGATTATTATTTTAAAAAATTTTTGTTAGGCTTAACATCGATAAAAATTCAACGCAAAGTAGGTTAACAGCGATATACTAATATACTAATTGCATGGGATATAATAATATATTACACTAATAATGGATTTTTTCATATTTTTCGGTTATCCGACTTTTCAATTATCCGACCAACCCCAGTCCCCAATTAGTGCGGATAATCGAGGTTCTACTGTAGTGTATTCACTCAAACACAAGGCAAATCTCACTGTTAATTTTTATTTAGTTGATACATGTACACGTTTCGGGCTATTTATGTCCCTCCTCAGTCAACTAAAATACAAATACATATTTGTTACAAATTACATTATAATATATAATAAAATAAAAAAAAAGGTTATGCTGTATAAAATATACCTTCAAATCACAGATCTCTGTAAACTTAAATTCGTTTTTAAAAAACTCATTTTCAAAAATAACACATAATAATAAACAAAAAAATAATGTAAAGTATAATGTTTTTCCGTACATCAAAGGTTTATATGAAGAAATCAACAAAGAAATTGTGAGATTCCAAAAAAAGGGTTGAAATTAAACATTTATTATTAGAAATTTATTAAAACGAAACTAGAAAAAAAAATCGCCATTGTTAAAAACCGATCAAAGATCGGATTAGTTGTGCTGGTCATATAAAACCGCGACGAGGAAAAAAGTACTATTGATGTAAACAGAACGCAATAATTATAAACGATTAATTAATAATTGTAAACGAACGTCTTCCAATAGAGATGGACCTTTGACAAGGCGCTCGTGTACAAATAATTAGAACAGAAATTCTGGAAAGGGGAAAGGTTAATGATGAAAAGGGATATCGCGTCGAATCGTTAAATTTCAAAAACGCCACAGACTAGACAACAATGGGTGAAAATATGAGCGCAAGTTCCAAAGTTCCATCAACATTTTGCATACAGAGTTAACGGATGGTGTCAAATAGATTCTTCGAAGCGGATCTTTCTCATGACTCGAACAGGAATCGTCTTTCTTTTAGAGACAGACTCGGGACCAATCGGGAAGCGAGAAAAAAGGGAAGTGGCGCCAATCAGAAAAAAACAAAAGAATGAACGGAGATTGATATAATCCTTGATCTTCAAGGACAGAGAGACTTTCCGAAAACGGGACGAAACTGCGCACCTGCACACGGTTAGTCAACACTCAAAAGCAGTTTTCCGTCCGTTGTGCCCTACTTGTAACCAGTGCGACTACGGACTCAGACCGTCGACACCGACTGACGAATTTCCATACCTGCCGCTGCCCCGGGTCCTACCTTCAAGCAACATTAGAAAACACCCTCGACAATTCGAACCTCAATTGTTTAAAGAACATTTTTGTTTCATAGTGTAAGTTATTTTATGTTTAAATAAACGGGTTTTTTGAGATATTTGTCATCTGTGTCTCCTCCGCCACACCCACACGCGAACCACCCTAGATCATCCTGACGCGGGATTAACGATTCCCCTGGAAGTCGGCGTACTTACACTGGTGTCCGAGAAGTTGGATTTTCAGTCCCCAATCTCCACCAGGTCAGCGAACTTACAAAATCGAACAAATGAACTTTAAGCTTGCACCATCGTACCAAAAAATGTCTGCTAGATTAAAGCGTTTCAACCCCTTAAAAAACAACAAGCACAAACTGAAATTAGGAACTTAGTATACAAAATTCCTTGAACTTGCAAAGATAATAAATACTACATAGGAGAAACCAAAAGGAAGGTAAAAGTCAGACTAAACGAACACATAGCTGATCTAAAATATCACAGAATAAATTCCTCATTTCATGACCATTGTACTTTGAACAATTGTAACATAGACAAAGATAATACTGTATAGGGATCCTTCATAAAGAAAAAAAAAACATATAATAGGAAGTTTAAAGAAAGTACAGTATAGAGATCATTAGAAGTGAGAAATGCATAAATAAAAATTCCAGTATAAAAATAAACGAAAATTGGCTTGGCATATTATAAATAAAAATAAGCAATAATTCTGTGTAAAATAAAGAAAATTAAAATTAAGTAAAAATTAAATCTCTTCAACGTGCGTTCTGGCAGGTGGCATGTCTAACATGCCATTATGTAAGTGAGCAAGGTCACACGCATCAAGAATTAGAAATGTTATATAGGTGTAAAAAACAAGTAAAAATCTGTTTATACGCTAAGATTTACTCCGAATGATAAAAAAAGTAGAAATCTAGTTATGTTGTTGTAAATTTATGGTAATGTTATTGAAATCTATAGTATCGCTACTGAAATAAAATTAATGCTGTAATTAATGTTGTGAGAAATTGGACACTATTGGGAGTTTTAAAGGCTTCAAATACAGTATTATAAAATTTTTCTTTTATTATTAAAGTTTCCCTTGTTTTTCCCGTTTCCTCTTCCTTGGAAGTTGAGTTTAGACCTTTTGATCCATCAGTATACTGCGTCACTTCTTTGGGTGACCGCTAAACCTTCAAAAACGTCCTATACGTCCGAGGAAGGTCACCCCTCACAACGGGATTATTCAGTTCCACCTTATATACAATAACTTAAAACATCGAAAAATGCAAAGAAAATTGTGTGTTTTTTTCCTGAATGTATGGATGTTAGTGTGTGGGGGAGCACGGTTTTTTCACCCTGTTTGAAGCTTAATAATTCCTGTGCTATTTTCGAAATTTTCTGAAATTTTGCAAGGAAGTTTGTGTATTAGAGGAATTCGTGATATTAAATTTTGGTGGGTAAAGGTCGACAGAATAGGGAGTTAATGGGACTCGTGTGTATTTCCAATAGGGTCGGTCTTAATGACGATTTTACTCGTTATTAGCATTTACAATTTTTTTTATTAAACTCATTTCTATCCTCAACATTAATCTTTTTAATAATTAAAATTGTAAACAGTTTTTTAATGAAATGTCGTAACAGACAGCGCCAACAGAATTTTACTTGTTGCCGGAAAAGTTAAGCAACTCGTTGTTGGCTTTTCAGACTGTATCTATTGAAATGAATCTGAAAGAAACATACTGCCAAATATGCATTTGTAAACCTAAATATGTGTTTTTTTTTAAAAATGACATTGGGCACCGATAATAAAATTGTATATCTATTCTTATAAATGAGGATGTTTGTGTTTTTATTTGTTCGGTATAGACTCTTAAGCTTAGTTCACATTGAGCAGGTAGCGAAAGCAAATGCGAAAAGCCATTTTTTATTCACTTAGCGAAATTGACCCATTCAACGAAAAGCGATTGCGAATTTTAAACAGCCAATCATTTGCAAGCAAGCGAAAACGTCATCTAGAAAAACAAAATGGCCGCTTACTGATATTCCCGTAGTTTACCTACATTTGTTTATTTAATGAGAAAGAAAGATAAGATGAAAAGAAAACGATGCTGGATGAGAGGAATATTAAAAATCCGTAATTACAACATTTACTCTATTGCGTGTGAAAGTTTCTGTAACAATCTTGAAATCAACAAGAACCACGTGACAACTAGCGGGAATACGATTGGTGGCAAAATTTTTTCGCTAGCGAAAAAGCTCGACAGTTCCGAACTTCGAAGCGATTCGCGAAATGGTAAAATTTGCCGGAAACGACGAATTTGTCTGAGGTGTTATTCGCTCTGTTTTTTGCTTTCGCCAGCAAATCGCGTTCAGTGTGAACTAAGCTTTACGCCATTCGGCCAATTGCTACGAAACTCGGCAGATACATTCACATACTTCTTACTTAGATACTTTCGTACATCCCACCACAAAATATCTATTGGATTTCTGTAAATCGATTTATTTCTATCTACATTTGATTTGCTGATTTACAAGTATTGCCATCTCTCGGCAAAAATTTAACAAAATAATAAACTGAATATAATTCTTATAAAAAAATACAATTTTAAATATATATATATATATATATATATACAAAGTATGCCTATAGGCCTACTATATATATATATACAGTATAGGGTAAAACTGGGTAAGACGAATATAGTTTTTATGAACGTATATAAATCGCTTAACTGTAGGTTTCAGAAGAAATAAATATATAACTCATATACNGTAATCCGCACATTACCTACTAGGCACTCGGTAAAGTGAAAATAAGATCTTTGCCACAAATAAATGTACCACAAATAGGTGCGCTTGTCGCAGAAACCAATTGCTATGAAATTCAAAGTGTCATCAATCTTTAGACTGCACTAATAAGTAAGCACAATAGGATAATGTTACCTATGGTGAGTAAAATGGCGGCTCGTCTCTGATTCCAGCAAACAGAAGAAAGGAAACACGTTCTAACATTGGGGACGAACGTTCTAACTTAACCTAACCTATTCTAATAATTTGGTTCGTAATAATTATGGTAATTTATTAGAACAGGTTAGGTTAGATTAGAACGTGCGTACCCACTGTTTCCTTTCTTCTGTTTGCTAGAATCAGAGACGAGCAGCCATTTTACTCACCATAGGTAACATTAACTGCACAATTATATCATGCGATCACCAGAAAAAGTATGATAACTTCATTATTTTTCGTCTCCGGTCCAAAAGTAGGGTATCGTTGAAGTCGTCTCGGTCCCCTCAGTTCATATGGATACTCAAAGTCCCGAAATTCCATAGGTGGTTATCTATATAATAATTTCTCTAATAGTAATAATATTTTAAACCGTTTGATTTTTTGTATGTTTTTTAATTGGTTGATGATTGATTGTAGCAACTAATTTGTTGATTGTTTGATTGTATTAACTTGATTTTTTAGATATCGAAAATTAAATAAAGAACATTGTTAATTTAAGCGTACAGAAACGTTGCTGTTGTTCCGGGAAAGATCTTGTTTTCACTTTACCGAGTAGGTAATTTGCAGATTAACTAGATAATCTGCACTTTACCTAGGTAATTTGAGAAATAGAACAATTTTAGCAACTTTAACGGATCGCCCTAGTTAATCTGCAGATTAGCTAGGTAACGTACACATTAACGACTTTCGAGCTTTAACGGTAACATATATATATTATTTATCCTTAATTAGTGCGACAATGATGTAGTGCAAAACAGAAGCGCTGTATCATTACTGAGACTGGTAGCACACAACACTTGTCTTTCTGGAATCAATAGTGTTTAAGCCTATGAAAGCATGTGAAAAATAAGTATTTAATTTTTCACGTGTAACAACTCGAGTGTTTCCATTTGAACTGAACAGTACTTTTTTAATTCTAATAAGCACCCTCCAGTATCCGAGTACATAAAACCACCTAACTCTGATAGTCATGGGTTAATGCATGGCCGACAGGTTAGCCACGTGAAGTTTTCCGGGTTTTCTTCACCTAAATAGGGTCCAGCTTCTCATAAAAGTCTTCCCGGAATGCATCTCCCTCGGCAGATCGTTTACGTCTCGCGTTACCATGACCAAATAAACCAAACTAATTCTAACGAGTGATTATTTATTGTTACATCGTCATAATGCTGGGCTATAACTTTTCGTCACAATGTTCTCAATTGTTTGTGGTGATCCTCCTCCTGTAAATCATACTTTTCCTGTTATCAATAGAATCGTGTCGGTCATTCATCAAACTGCGTTTAGGGGAAAATTTTGAATCGAAGTAACGTGACTTTCGGTTTGTAATGGAAGTTTATATATAGTTAATCTGAGTCTCCTGCCCTTAAGATTTCCACATCTGGTCTCGACTTTTATCTATCTAACGCAGGGGTGTCCAACCTTTTTGTTTCTCTGGACCACATTGAAAGAAGTCATGGAGTTTTGAGCCACAAGTATATTATATGAGGTCCAAGTATATTGTCGCCCAATTTTTAAATATACAAGTATATTTAAGAATTAACATGTCTGGATTATAGTGTTAAATATTAAAACTTTATCACGAAAAAGAATATTTTAAAAATTATTTCTACAAACACTTTCACTTTTTACTTAGAAATAGATAAATTCATTTATTATAAAGAAAACAAACAAAAATTTATTTGAAAGACACAAATATTTGTTTTATTTGGGACTCTAATTAATAAAAANGTTATCAATAGAATCGTGTCGGTCATTCATCAAACTGCGTTTAGGGGAAAATTTTGAATCGAAGTAACGTGACTTTCGGTTTGTAATGGAAGTTTATATATAGTTAATCTGAGTCTCCTGCCCTTAAGATTTCCACATCTGGTCTCGACTTTTATCTATCTAACGCAGGGGTGTCCAACCTTTTTGTTTCTCTGGACCACATTGAAAGAAGTCATGGAGTTTTGAGCCACAAGTATATTATATGAGGTCCAAGTATATTGTCGCCCAATTTTTAAATATACAAGTATATTTAAGAATTAACATGTCTAGATTATAGTGTTAAATATTAAAACTTTATCACGAAAAAGAATATTTTAAAAATTATTTCTACAAACACTTTCACTTTTTACTTAGAAATAGATAAATTCATTTATTATAAAGAAAACAAACAAAAATTTATTTGAAAGACACAAATATTTGTTTTATTTGGGACTCTAATTAATAAAAAACGACGAAACACTATTTTAAAGTGCCTTTTTATTCAACTAATATATTTATAAATAATATATAGCCCAAAAAATAGCCAATGCGCCAAATGATATTTTTACGCCAAACTAATAAAAGCGTAGCCAAATTTTGCACAAAGTAGCTAAGTCTTGCAACACTGGAAGGAATATTAAATAAAGTTGGAGTTGGGACTCAAAGGATTATAGACCCAAATGCGGGGAAAGGAAAGATTGGACAAAAAGTAAAGAAGTGAGGAAGGTTGGAAAATTAAGGGTCATTATTTGCACACAAAACACAAAAAGTATTGAGAAAGGTTAAACAGTGCCTGTTTAACCTTTCTCAATACTTTTTGTGTTTTGGCCTTTCACTCCTTTCCCTCGAATTTGGATCAATAATTCTGAGTCACAACTCCAGCTTTAATATTCCTTCCTCATTGACACATTTCCAAGTATTTAAAAATATTTCCTTCTCATTCAAAAATCAAATATGTATAAAGGTTTATGGCTATGTGAAAATTTTTTTTGAGTTTATGCCATTGAAATAAATAAATAAATAAAATTTTAAAAAATTTGTCGGTTTTGTTTACACATTTATTGGGCCGAGGTTTGGACACCCCTAATCTAACGCTTCATTATCGAGTTTAACGAAGGACAGACAGGGACGACAGTCGGAATTTATAGGTCTACAATTTTTCCAAATTGCAGTCTAATAATTTTTTTGTAAACGCAATATTTAGGAGAACATACTTTCCACGTAGATTAAACAATAATAATGTGCAAATTATAATAATGTGCTTTTATGTGCTAATAAAGTGTTTAAATTTTGGTAACAAAATTTATGCACTTTATTATTACATAAAAGAATTATTCTAGCATTTTTACAAGACTTTTTTATTGAAACAAGTGTATTGAAACGTTAAAGTTAGTAATTTCGATTACATGAGTAGTCTATCACGACCTGTCTAATACGGATCGCTTTTGAAAGACTCAGCATAATTTATATACATAATTAAATCATAACATAACCTTATAATTATACCATCTTGTCGGATAACTGTCAAATTTTGCACCTGGGAGTTCTCAGCAGCTAAGTGACGCTTTCTCATAAACTCCCGACCTATTGTCTCGAGCTCATCAATTGAATATAACAAGAAACCGACAAAGTTAGCAGTCGTCGGCTGTTCTTTCGAAAGTGCAGTTGTCACACAGTTTCACTACACACATCGTCTCGGGCTATTTTACCTTCTCGTTTACCTCAGTGAACTTTGCTGATCACCTACGGAATTACTGAGTGCCATCCTTTGATTAACATCGTCGCGGAACACTTTATAGGACTATCTCGTCTCCTCCTCACCGAACTTTCCGACTCCGGTCAACTAGGTTGCTCCAGCTTTCGGAAATCCACCGTTAGATCAGGTATCTATCACCGCGCGTCTTTTTGTAAACTCTCTCTCTCAAAACTTGTTAAGGCATTGAATATAATAATATATCCCCTTTATCCGATACACCCAGGGTCCATGTATTTTTCTTTAAATTTTTCCTTAGATAAACTAGGTTGTTTCGTTATTCTGGTCTTTGCGTGAGTCACTTCCGGTGCGCTGTCTCTGACTCCATCCCGCCCGATCGCCCTCACACGCGGCCGCTCGCGTGACCGAATCAACACGCCGTTTTGGCGTCCATGTCAATCGGAACACGGTGGTGTCAGTCCTGACAGGGCATTGAACTGATGCCGACCCTCTTGTCACACTGGGGTCAGAGTGGGATCGATATTTCCAGGTAAATTAAGACAAATCGAAATAGGATGTAGACCAGGGGAGAAGGACGTGCCCGCGGAAAGACAGCAGGAGGTGCCGTATCAGGCGGACTTGTGGCATGATTTTCTTAATACCTTCCTTTGCAGGAGACGCTGATGGTTTTAAAGTCACCGACTTTTTTAAGTCACTGGATGAAATTGCGAAACTAACAAATTGAGCCAAGGCGCAGTGCTTAGGGATCGCAAAACTAAAATTAACGGGTATAGCCCGGGAATTTGCATGGAAGGATGCGAAGATGAAGGAGGTAGAGACATAAGACGAATTTAAGAGACTCATTATCAAGAGATTTGAGAGGGAACCCATTTCATAACGGCTGCAAAAATTTCATGCCTGCATCAAGCGCGGGACGAGGACGTACAGTACAAATATATGCGGTACGATTTCAAACCCTAGTAATGAAAACAAACTAGTAATGACGCCCAAGAAAGGGAGGTTATTAAACGGTGTCAGGAAAAGGAAAGAGACGAACGATTGCTGGTGCAATTTCTCAGCGGACTAAATGATCGCATCAAGCGACATTTGCGAAAACTAGACACTTTCGTTAAGGCTGTGCGAGCAGCGATTAGTGAGGAAACTGCCTGTCTGTGTTTCCAGTTTTTTACCACTACAGACATATAGACTATTTTGCAATGTGATGTTTACTAATCACCTCATTTTAGGACAGGTTATGCCTTAATGTGTTTCATTTTGCATCAATGAAGGAAATTACACTAATTTGCAACTTTATGTTTATTAATTTGCTAATTTTAAGATAGTTTATGAGTATATGGGTTTCAGTTTATATTACTAAAGACATTTAGCCTGTCTTGCAATTTAATGTTTTTGCCCACTTTATTTTGCGAGTGTTTCGTCAAATATCTATCCACATAAACAAAGAGGTCAATGAGTTAAACATAAAAAAATTGAAATTTTGAAATTTATCGATTGCAAAAAACCAGAGCTTTTCGGAAAAAAGACAAACCTCCGACTTGAATTCAGCACCCTAACTTAGTTAAAAACTGGTGTTGATAGATATTCAACAAAAACTTTGTTGGCCAGTGTTATCAATAAAAATTGTCAGTGTTTCATCATGTTTTACTAAGGTGTTCCTCGATAAAAATAAGTCGAGAACCACTGGTATAAACAATTGTGCCCATCATAGACAAAACAACTTGAGTTAATCCTATTCATTCCAGTCAAATACAAGTTCATCCGTTTCAAAGCTCGTTGTAATTTATTTTCAGTTATTTTTGTATCCAAAATTCCATTTTGAGATTCAAAAGAAAAAAATCCCAGAACCACGTCCAGACCAAACACCTTTAGACTGAATAACTACAAAATAAAACAAAATTATCAATGTTGTTGCATTATTTTTATAAGGCTACGTACGATCTTTTCTTTTTGACCAAATAGCAACCCTCATCAAATTAAAACGATCATTTTTTTTAATAATCACATCTAATTTCACTTTTCACACGCCCTCCTGAATTGCTGTCTCATACATTGCCTGTTCCATTTCTCTATAAACTACACCACTTTTGTTATCGATACTGTACTTAAAAGATTCTCTATCATCCGAGAAACTTGTATCAGTTTCTCAAATAATAGATAATCTTTTAGTAGATTCTGCATGCTTATCCATTACAGTAAAATTTCGATTTAACGGACAAAATTTCCGGTCAGTATGTCATATGTGAAAATTAACACTATGTTCATTTAATTAGATATAAAAATCATTTTAAAATTAACAGGATATTTTGAAATACAAAAACTTTAATAGTACTTAACTAAACAAATAAAGTGTATTTTTCCAAAAAAGTGTTTATTTATTTCGATTTAGATCGTACATTTGTTTACTGCAGTATCAGTTCTACGGTGAGTACATAAGCAATAATACATATAGAAAACTTTTCTGAAAACTTCTAACCATTTACAATAAGCAAATTATAAAAGAAAGATAACGTAAGCATTTCAAATTTTAAATTCTGTCCTTTTCCTTCAGTTAATTTTTTTGGCTGAAGAAAATTACTTTAAATATGATGAAAAAAATATTTGTTTTTCAAACCCGATAAAAATTTTAATAACGATAATAAATTTTATAATTACAATTTTACTCATTAAAACACGAAATAATAAAGTAATCTTACGAACATAACAAAATGTTCGAAATTCTTGTGAAGAATCCTTTCGTCTAAATATTTTTGGTAAATTGATTAAAAATTAAATATTGTTTTGACTTATTTTTCATCGTCATATTATCTTAATGATTTAAAGAATAAAAACTAAAATATAATTAAAGTTTTTCGAATTTAACGTAAAGGTCAGCATCTGAAATTAAAGACAGGAAAGCTTCAGAAAGTGATTCAGTAACAAATAACATAAATTTCTTTTTATTTAACATAAACTCAAGTACACTGTTAAACAATTAAGATTTGCCAGTAACCCACTAACGAATTAAAATAAGTGGAAAAATATGATAATGATCATGCTAAGCGATAGTTAAAATAGCAGATACTGTACAAAGATATAGTAGATATTGACAGATATTCGTTTTGAACATTATAAAGTTCT
>NW_019386846.1:5636-40893 GCF_000671375.1 Centruroides sculpturatus | reverse complement strand
ATGGCTGCTAAAATCCCCCATAAATTTTCAATGGGATCTAAATCTGGACAACATGAAGGCCAGTTAATATTACATCAATATTTTCTTTTTTAAACAAATTTTTTGTTGACATTGAGACATGAATGGTAGCATTATCTTGTTGAAACTACCATTTATGTCCTCCAATTAATGCACCAAATGTAATAATATTTTTGTCAGCAAATACTAAATTAGTTTTTCCTTCCCATTTACCTCCAAAACTACCCCAAATCATTATAGACCCATGGCATATTGTAACTCTGCTTTCTCTTCTTAAATCATGCCAATAATATGAAACCCCTTCAGGGCCATATAAATTAAACTTCTCATCACTAAACATTATTTCTTTCCATTCTTCAGTCCATCCCATCTTGTCTTTAGCCCAATTTAAATTCCATGATATATGTGTATGGCAGTAAAATATTTAAAAATTTCATTTTTAAATATTTTACATTGTCATAGTTTTTTAAAGTTCTGCAAAGAGTTGCATGAGATACATCTATTGGTATTTCAGCAGCAGCTTGCCTTCTTAACATCTTTTTTTATTTATAAGGTTCAAAACTTCTCTCTCATTCCTGGATGTTAAACATGATATATGTTGAATACATAAAAAAATGGATATTTGTGGAAAAAAATGTATGCTGCTTTACGAAATGTAAAAAAACCTGATAATTATTTTTTATAATTATTTTAATATTTCCAGTAATAGTTTCAAAATAAATTAAAAAAAAAAAATTTATGGTGTTCTTATACTTCGGTTACAGACTGCAGAACCAACCCTATTTTTAGAAGTATAAAATAGAGAGATTGCGGTACACGTATCAGCGCAAAACGTATATGGCGGACGGTCCATGCGCCGCCATCTGGCAATTCTAGGCTGTCGATAACGGCGTTCGCTTCGTGTAGAATGGCGAGTAGAAGATCGGTTAAACTTCTTCATTTTTTTCTGTTTGGGGTTAAAATTATGACCTATTTTATTAAGATAACAATTATTTAAACATTTACGAATAACATTGTGAAGAAACAGACGATTTTAATCCAGAAATTTTTTAATTATTCAATTTTTTAGCAAGTGATGTAAAGTGTTGATAACATTTTTATAGCTGTGTTCATAAAATAGCTTATCATATTTTTCTTTTCAGAATGATCAAGCTAGTTTGCGAAGATCTGGAACAGAAGAGGAATTTACAGAACGTAATCAACTTCTACAAGAAATAAAAGTTAAAATATGAAGCCCAGATAACATCTGAGAAATCACAACCACAAGCCATTGCTGGGCAGCGAGTCAGGGATGCAGCGATGACATCTTTAAGAGCATCATCTCCCGAGTTTCCATCTGGTAAATATAAAAACTCTTTGTGATATAATTATTACAAGAATTATGTAATAATTATACATTTTTAATTATTTTTAGATGAAGATACAATTGTCACAAAAAAGAAAAAAAAAAGGAAAACCTTGTTGTCTCATAGTTACAAAACAAGCAAGAGCAACAGAATCATTTGAAACAAGAAGAATTAAATTTAAAAAAAGAACAACTGAAACTGGAACAAGAAAAATTCGAGTTTGAAAAAGAAAAATTTGGTTTAGAGAGAAGAGAGAGAGAAGCAAAATTGAGCAGGATGGCGAGGAAAGAAGATTGTTTTTAGAATTACTTATGAAAACTTTGAATAAAAAATGTTTATAAAAAATTTTTGTAAAATTGAAAAAAATTATTTATTTATTTATTATTTATTGATTACATTCTAAGTATTTGTCCAATTTGGGGGGTAAACAATTAAAATAATCTGATGTTGCACTACCATATAAGCAAGTGTGACAATTTGTAAGTAGTGCACCAACAATATACAGTTTACCGACAGGCTGAAGAAACAATTTCAAATTTTTTTTAAAATCTAGAAAAGCAAATATTTGAATTATTTTCCCAAATACCCATTCCACACACTCTCTTACTGAACTCATCCTGGAATTAAATACTTGTTGCTCGGGTGTTAAGCTAGCACCTCGGAATGGTGTAATGAGGTGTTGACGCAAAGGATAACCAGAATCTCCATATAAAACAAATTGGGTCCCGTTCTCAGAACAAGGAATCGCAGCCAAATGCTCTAACAAATTAGATTCTCTTAACATTCCACTGTCGTGACGTCTTCCTTCTATTGGTCCAAATAAATTAGCAATCATACCATCGGGTGTAACCACTGATTGAAATTTCAAACAATGTATACGTTTATGGCCACTGAATACCACCCTTTGATGTCTTATTGGTCGACAAATAGGACGTACCGTTCCATCTATGAACCCCCAACAATTTGTCAAAGGAGCACCTTTTGCTGTTATTATTTGGCTAAATAAATTTAATTTTTCTCTCGTTAGTTTTATCTCGTTGATATTCAATAACAATTTGGAATGGCTATTGTATATGATATTTACTGTTTCATGCACAAATCGTGAAAGTTCATCTTTTGATCTCCCCAACAAAACAGAAATATCATCAAGTCTATTAGGATAAGCTAATCTTCGTAATAAAATACATAATGCATCAATTCCAAATGAACGTGATCCATTTTCACAAATGATTACAGATGGAAGGCGTAAAGCAGAATGGAGGTAAAACAAATCATCTCTTGAAAATCTGTTAAAATTATAAAATTTTATAAGTATTATTATTCCTTTTTTTTAAGTATTTACTTTACTTTATAAATATATCACTTACCAAAAATAAAACAAACAATCAGAATCTGTCATTTCACTTAAATTCATTCTTACTTTCGTCACCGGTATAGCTTTAGTGATATGAAGTAATAAAATGGCTTCTTCATCACTTTCATTCTCATCCATTAAGAGTTTACTTTACTTTATAAATATATCACTTACCAAAAATAAAACAAACAATCAGAATCTGTCATTTCACTTAAATTCATTCTTACTTTTGTCACCGGTATAGCTTTAGTGATATGAAGTAATAAAATGGCTTCTTCATCACTTTCATTCTCATCCATTAACAGTAATACGTCATCAGTAAACTACAAATATAATTTTAATTAAATGCTTACTGTGCGAAAATAAAAAAATAAAAAATAATAACACAGCCTTAGAGTTTCTGTGATCACTTCACATCACATTGAAAAATATCACATAATTAAATAATTTCTGAATTAAAATAATTATTTTTTACAATGGCAGATATATTTAACATCGAGGGTTACCAGCGACGGTAAATAAACAAATTAAACTATTTTAAAGTATGTATAGGATGTTTAATAACACTAAATAATTATTTTTAATTAGCGTGGTATCTCCTACCGTACGATCGGACAATAGGCCTACCTCATACTTTTGTCAAGGGAAGTAGTGGCTTATGTAAATGCGAAAGCAGCTCGAAAAATTAATTTTTAGGAAATTTACTAACGTATTACGCTGTTGATGGTAGAAGATACCGTTGAAGAACAAACCTACCTTAAGATAAGCTATTATGAAGGCAAATATATGAAAATTCTACATCACTTGCTAAAAAATTGAATAATTAAATAATTTCTGGATTAAAATCGTCTGTTTCTTTACAATATTATTCACAACTTCTTAAATAATCATTATTTTAATAAAATAAATCATAATTTTAACCCCAAACACAAAAAAATTAAGACGTTTAAGCCGATCGTCTACTCACATTGATACACATAGCGAACGCCATTATTGACAGTCCAGAACTGCCAGATGGCGGCGCTCAACCGTTTGCCGTACACGTTTTGGGCTAAATACGACGGCCGCAACCTCTCTAATATTTATTGCACTTGTGACTAAAATTTGTTTGAACACTTAGCTTAAACAATCACACTTCCATGTAGCATCAAATATCAATACATGTTCAACTAAGTCACAGATAATCAGAAAACTTGGATTCACACAACTTCCATAAAAATACAAGATGCGTGCATTTTAAAATACACACATCATTGTACAAAATACAGTGGGTACGTGATCAAAGAACTGTGTGAACAGTTCTTTGATCACGTACCCACTTTGATCTTTCCATTCTTTGATCTTTCCATACTTTGATCATTCCATTCTTTGAATACCTGGAATTGTTTTGTTATACCTGCCATATTAATCTATAATAGTTTTGATGTTAACAATTCCAGGTATAAATTTATTAACTGATAAGTTTATACCTGGAATTGTTAACATCAAAACTATTTTTTTTTTATTCTGATGAAACTGTGTTGTAATTTACTTTGCTTTATACAGACATAATAAAGTGACTTCTTTCAAACACTTGGCAGATTATTCATCTCTTTATTCAGTTGGATAAAGAGATGAATAATCTGCCAAGTATTTGAAAGAAATCACTTTATTGTGTCTGTATAAAGCAAATCAAAACTATTATTAGAAAAGATTTATGAGGGATGCTTACAAATATTCCTTGAACAATCAAGTAAATTACATTAAAGATAATGAAAATCTGTAGAATGATTGATGTGTTTCATTATTAGTAAATATTATTTTTTATATATATGTAGTAGATTGAATAAAGTTAAAATATCTCTAAGATCAATCTTCTTAATAATTTGTTTTTAAGTGACTTCTCACTGTTATAAGTACATGCTCATAAGCTTTTACAGTCACTTTTGAATTGTCCAAGAAGAATTTCATTATTTATATTATTTTCAACTGATAGTGTGGGATTACACACAACACAATGTTAGCTGCTTTACACTTTGTCTAGATCAAGCTTAAGAATATTTATTATTATTAAAGTTTGGATTGATGTACAGAAAAACAATGACAGTCTATTTTGTCATCTTGGAATTCTTGAAAGTCCTTTCAATAGCAATCAATTGTAAATGTTATTCCTGTTTCCCATAAAAATAAACATTCTAAATTTTAAAACTGAGTTGATATATAAAAAATTTTTGTTTTCTTTTGCAAATACCCATAGACATAACAGCTAACTATGCACTTTTGTAGTTTCAAGAAAAATTATCTTGACAAATGAAAGTGTCAAAAACATTTTTCACATTTTTAAAAAATGCTCTTGCTAATAAGTTTATGAAAAAATAAAGATGTCAAATGAGGTTGAATGAGTAATTGTGAGTTAGAATCATGGAAATCCATATCATTGCATTATTGACACCAGCCTTCAAACAGCTGTGGGTTATCCACATAAAATTATAGCAATTATTTTATTTACATACTTTTTCTTCTTTTCTTTCCATTTGTTAGAGATTAAAATATGAAAAAATAACTTATGTGATGACATTAAAGTTGACACATTACTTTGGGTACATTTGTAAAGTAGAATGAGTTAAATGAAAATAACATCATTATTCTTATTTCATTAGACTTTTTGAACGATTCGTTTATTGCTAAATGGATGTTTCAAAAATTGAAGATATGAATGTTGCTAGAACAGCCTTATCCAAAATATTTTTCTTAGATTGCTTCGAGTGGACAGTTATTTCAATCATTTCACCTTTTAATTCACAGTTTAAACACTCGAGTAGATTTAGAAACATTGATATCATCAGGCCATTTTCTTAACGAAGTAAACTAACTCTTTCCTTCGTGAGCGTCATCAGAGTTTTGTTTAAAACGTCATCAAAAGTAAATATCCAGCAATGAGTCACATAACTTTCCCAGCAAGATTTAAAAGTTGTGTGTGATGCCATCTGTTAAGAGACTTTATTAAAAAAAACTTTTATATTATTAATTATTTTAAAATGGTAAGGAGCTTAATTTTGAGGATAGATATGAGTATTATAAAACATTGTAAATGCTAATAACAAGAAAAATCTTCATTAAGTCTAACTCCAATAGAGATACAACACATGATTCCTTCTATTTCCCCACCTTTTCAATTTTTAACCACCAAAATTTAATAGCATCAAATGTCCTAACACACAAACCATCCTGCAAAATTTCAAAAATTTTTAAGAAAAGGCACAGGATCTTAGTCAAAAGTCAAAACAAAATATCTTTATTTTGACTTTTGGCTAAGATCTCTATTTTCTAATCAGAAACTACAGTAGTATAATAAGTCCTATCAATAAACAAGGTCCATGTAGTTTTACATTTCTGTGTATATTATACACAGAAATGTAAAACAGTAAGGANTCCAAGTCATATCCTCCTGTTGCACCGTTTGCAGTTTCCTTATGTAACACCCTCAGTACGGGCATTTTGTCATACTGTTAATATGCCTTTTACTTATGTAACAATTTATATTTTGTTAAATAAAGTACCAATACTGACACCCATGTAACTCCCACTTTCATCCCCTTTCCTATCTCACTTTACTTTTCCCCTTCGTCTCTTCCCTTAATTAATCCTTTCCCTCTCAATCCATTTCAAACCAGGCAATACCTACGAGTGGCCCTGGTCTTCATCCCCTTTAAGCTAGTATGTCTAGTATGTTAGTTTTATTTTGTCGATATTCAATAACAATTTGGAATGGCTATTGTATATTATATTTAGTGTTTCACGTATAAATCATGAAAGTTCAGTTTTTTTCTCCCCAACAAAACAGAAATATCATCAAATCTATTAGGATAAAGTAATCTTCATAAAAAAATACACAATGCATCAATTCCAAGTGAGCGTGATCCATTTTCACAAATAATTACAGATGAAGACGTAAAGCAGAATGGAGGTGAAACAAATCATCTCTTGAAAATCTGTTAAAATTATAACATTTTATAAGTATTATTATTCCTTTAAGTATTTACTTTACTTTATAAATATATCACTTACCAAAAATAAAACAAACAATCAGAATCTGTCATTTCACTTAAATTCATTCTTACTTTTGTCACCGGTATAGCTTTAGTGATATGAAGTAATAAAATGGCTTCTTCATCACTTTCATTCTCATCCATTAACAGTAATACGTCATCAGTAAACTACAAATATAATTTTAATTAAATGCTTACTGTGCGAAAATAAAAAAATAAAAAATAATAACACAGCCTTAGAGTTTCTGTGATCACTTCACATCACATTGAAAAATATCACATAATTAAATAATTTCTGAATTAAAATAATTATTTTTTACAATGGCAGATATATTTAACATCGAGGGTTACCAGCGACGGTAAATAAACAAATTAAACTATTTTAAAGTATGTATAGGATGTTTAATAACACTAAATAATTATTTTTAATTAGCGTGGTATCTCCTACCGTACGATCGGACAATAGGCCTACCTCATACTTTTGTCAAGGGAAGTAGTGGCTTATGTAAATGCGAAAGCAGCTCGAAAAATTAATTTTTAGGAAATTTACTAACGTATTACGCTGTTGATGGTAGAAGATACCGTTGAAGAACAAACCTACCTTAAGATAAGCTATTATGAAGGCAAATATATGAAAATTCTACATCACTTGCTAAAAAATTGAATAATTAAATAATTTCTGGATTAAAATCGTCTGTTTCTTTACAATATTATTCACAACTTCTTAAATAATCATTATTTTAATAAAATAAATCATAATTTTAACCCCAAACACAAAAAAATTAAGACGTTTAAGCCGATCGTCTACTCACATTGATACACATAGCGAACGCCATTATTGACAGTCCAGAACTGCCAGATGGCGGCGCTCAACCGTTTGCCGTACACGTTTTGGGCTAAATACGACGGCCGCAACCTCTCTAATATTTATTGCACTTGTGACTAAAATTTGTTTGAACACTTAGCTTAAACAATCACACTTCCATGTAGCATCAAATATCAATACATGTTCAACTAAGTCACAGATAATCAGAAAACTTGGATTCACACAACTTCCATAAAAATACAAGATGCGTGCATTTTAAAATACACACATCATTGTACAAAATACAGTGGGTACGTGATCAAAGAACTGTGTGAACAGTTCTTTGATCACGTACCCACTTTGATCTTTCCATTCTTTGATCTTTCCATACTTTGATCATTCCATTCTTTGAATACCTGGAATTGTTTTGTTATACCTGCCATATTAATCTATAATAGTTTTGATGTTAACAATTCCAGGTATAAATTTATTAACTGATAAGTTTATACCTGGAATTGTTAACATCAAAACTATTTTTTTTTTATTCTGATGAAACTGTGTTGTAATTTACTTTGCTTTATACAGACATAATAAAGTGACTTCTTTCAAACACTTGGCAGATTATTCATCTCTTTATTCAGTTGGATAAAGAGATGAATAATCTGCCAAGTATTTGAAAGAAATCACTTTATTGTGTCTGTATAAAGCAAATCAAAACTATTATTAGAAAAGATTTATGAGGGATGCTTACAAATATTCCTTGAACAATCAAGTAAATTACATTAAAGATAATGAAAATCTGTAGAATGATTGATGTGTTTCATTATTAGTAAATATTATTTTTTATATATATGTAGTAGATTGAATAAAGTTAAAATATCTCTAAGATCAATCTTCTTAATAATTTGTTTTTAAGTGACTTCTCACTGTTATAAGTACATGCTCATAAGCTTTTACAGTCACTTTTGAATTGTCCAAGAAGAATTTCATTATTTATATTATTTTCAACTGATAGTGTGGGATTACACACAACACAATGTTAGCTGCTTTACACTTTGTCTAGATCAAGCTTAAGAATATTTATTATTATTAAAGTTTGGATTGATGTACAGAAAAACAATGACAGTCTATTTTGTCATCTTGGAATTCTTGAAAGTCCTTTCAATAGCAATCAATTGTAAATGTTATTCCTGTTTCCCATAAAAATAAACATTCTAAATTTTAAAACTGAGTTGATATATAAAAAATTTTTGTTTTCTTTTGCAAATACCCATAGACATAACAGCTAACTATGCACTTTTGTAGTTTCAAGAAAAATTATCTTGACAAATGAAAGTGTCAAAAACATTTTTCACATTTTTAAAAAATGCTCTTGCTAATAAGTTTATGAAAAAATAAAGATGTCAAATGAGGTTGAATGAGTAATTGTGAGTTAGAATCATGGAAATCCATATCATTGCATTATTGACACCAGCCTTCAAACAGCTGTGGGTTATCCACATAAAATTATAGCAATTATTTTATTTACATACTTTTTCTTCTTTTCTTTCCATTTGTTAGAGATTAAAATATGAAAAAATAACTTATGTGATGACATTAAAGTTGACACATTACTTTGGGTACATTTGTAAAGTAGAATGAGTTAAATGAAAATAACATCATTATTCTTATTTCATTAGACTTTTTGAACGATTCGTTTATTGCTAAATGGATGTTTCAAAAATTGAAGATATGAATGTTGCTAGAACAGCCTTATCCAAAATATTTTTCTTAGATTGCTTCGAGTGGACAGTTATTTCAATCATTTCACCTTTTAATTCACAGTTTAAACACTCGAGTAGATTTAGAAACATTGATATCATCAGGCCATTTTCTTAACGAAGTAAACTAACTCTTTCCTTCGTGAGCGTCATCAGAGTTTTGTTTAAAACGTCATCAAAAGTAAATATCCAGCAATGAGTCACATAACTTTCCCAGCAAGATTTAAAAGTTGTGTGTGATGCCATCTGTTAAGAGACTTTATTAAAAAAAACTTTTATATTATTAATTATTTTAAAATGGTAAGGAGCTTAATTTTGAGGATAGATATGAGTATTATAAAACATTGTAAATGCTAATAACAAGAAAAATCTTCATTAAGTCTAACTCCAATAGAGATACAACACATGATTCCTTCTATTTCCCCACCTTTTCAATTTTTAACCACCAAAATTTAATAGCATCAAATGTCCTAACACACAAACCATCCTGCAAAATTTCAAAAATTTTTAAGAAAAGGCACAGGATCTTAGTCAAAAGTCAAAACAAAATATCTTTATTTTGACTTTTGGCTAAGATCTCTATTTTCTAATCAGAAACTACAGTAGTATAATAAGTCCTATCAATAAACAAGGTCCATGTAGTTTTACATTTCTGTGTATATTATACACAGAAATGTAAAACAGTAAGGACATAGAGGTAAAACAAATTAATATTTTGTTCTATTGACGAAGCTTGTGTACAGAGCCATTTTACTACAATTTTAAGTATGGCACATATTAATGCTTACAGCAATATTTAAACAGTGAAGAATCTATAAAAGAAGGTCAACACTGCTGTGTGATCTCATTTTCCTATGATGTACACTATGAAGATCAATTTTTGATGGCAATCTTCTATTTTTGAATTCTTAAATTAAATTTCAGTCAAGAGTAATTTATTACACTACTCACAAGTATATGTAGACTGTATATTGTAATTTTTACGATATACAGTCTACGAAGAGATTGAGTATGGCAATGCCGGCCAAAAGGTATCGAATTGTAATTTATTGTTATATAATTTAACAATGCTTTTTAAGATAGTATATACAGTAGACCCCCCTATAACGCTTAGATACGTTCCACGCTAATCAAATTTTACATTGTAGGAATGATTAAATACATGAGCCAATCGCAGCCCGATAGGTGGGAACTTTACGGACTAAGGCTGTTCGAAAGGTTTTCTTCTATAAAATTAACCGATTCTAGACTAATTNTTGTTGAATTGCGAAATATAAGACCTCCCCCTGAAAGTAAGACCTAACAAAGTTTTTTTTAGTGGTAACGGTCATCGACAGATGGTCAAAAGAGGCCGTCTGCTTTTTGAAAGTACAGCCACTGATTGGTCAGCAGACAATCACGCCACATGGCATGATTTGCATAAGACTATGGCTTGGAAATCACAGATTTGCATAACGTTACGGCTGGTGATCGCTAATTGGTCGGCTGGGAATCACGCCCCATCACATTTGCATAGTGCTACGGTTCAATAAGCACTAATTGGTCATCGAGCCTGATGTCGATGCTATGAAAAGGTGAAGTTAAAGCAAGAGTGGGAAGTCCACTCCAGCATAGGAAGTTCGATTTGACACGACCAAATATACGTCACTTTCGTTTAAGTTAGACTTGGAAATTTTTTTGTTCAACAGTAAATGTGAATTCTTCTTCATGGAAAAATAAGACATTCTGTGAAAATAAGACCTAGCGCATCTTTAAGAGCAAAAATTAATATAAGACACTGTCTTATTTTCGGGGAAACACAGTATAATTTGTAGGTTAACCTTGAATAGGCGACAGTTACAGATGTTTGAAAGTTGCTTACATAAATATAATAATAATGAATGAGTATGTGCCTCAGTGTTCCAAAGACAAGAGCCAATCAAACATTATGTTGCTTTGGATTATATCCCTATCACTATCAGCATATCCAACATTTGCTTCTGGGAAATGATGAGATGCACCTCACACTTTATCAGTGGACATATGATCATCACTGAGTAACTTAGAGAAATGATGTTACCTACAGACACAAGTTGGGAAGTATGTCAACGTTCACAGATCAATTTTTGACCATTCATTGAGAATGTAATAAATATATAATTCATTATTAAAACTAATAAATTCTAAAAAATTTTTCTTAAAAGAAAAAATTTAACCTTGTAGGTTAACCTTGACAATGAATTATATTATTTATTTACTAATATAATGACAATGAACTACATACAATGACAATGAATTATATTATTTATTTACTAATATAATTCATTGTCATTGTATGTATTTGAGCAATATTCAAATAACTAAATCTCTGAAACTACTAAGAATAACATCCATGTTTATGCAGTTATTTTGTTTACAATGCTCATACCATTCTTCTCCCGACTCACTCTGTAGAAAATTTATAATTAAAATAAAAAATTTACACTTACCAATTTGTTCTCCTTCTGGTACACCAAGTTCAAAAAATATTCTTATAACAAACAAAAATTTTGTTGCATATTTTCCATTCACTGACCAGTTTGAACGATCCGGATCAAATACTGACCACGACGACAGTTTCATTTCTTGAGATTCAATAGAAATAATTCTTCCTAATTAAAAACATTTTGTTATAATCAAATTTTTTAATTTTTACATTAACAATTTAAATATCACAAAAATTTAATATGCAACTGAATAATTCAGTATGCTACATAGTCACGTAATATAGTTAATGCAGTCCAAATTTATTTGATGAGAAAAAACAGAGCTCTAAAAATAAACACTTCTCATTTAAATGCTTTTTTGCAAAATAAAAAATTGGAAACATTTTTAAAATTATATACAGTAAAACCTCCATTAATGGACACACAAATAGTGGACACCTCTACTTAACGGACATTTTTACAATCTCCAGACATTTCAAACAGGACATCTGTTATATTATTTACATCTAAATAATGGATGCCGTCATCCATAAAACCAACTGTATGAAAATGCAATGTCTCACCTTCAATATTCTGAAAGAATTAATTAAAAATGAAATATTTTAAAGTGAAAAACAAAGAATCAATTCAAATACTCTTTCAGACGATGAATTTTGACCATAGGCATCAAATAAAGACTGGCTTAGAATAGGAATAGGGAAAGTTATAAAAAGTCAAATACTCTTTATCTGTTAGAGAAGTTTAATCTGGTTACGTTGTCAATCACCATTTATCATATACATATTAATGCTATTAAACTTCTGTCTTATTGTTAGAATTAAGCTTATGGTACGAAAAAAACTATAAACTTTTCTGAAGTTATTCATTTGATAAGAACTGTAATATCTTGACTGATCAAATACACATCTCTCAACATACTTTCTTGTATGCTACTGCTGAAGTTGAAGGATTTTTATTTTAATGAGAATCACAGGAACTTGCATCCATCTTTGTTCTGATTCAAAGACAGATTCAAGTGTTTAATGCAAAACAAAGAAATGAGTCACAGTAACCACTTTCCCAGAATAAGAATGAGTGTAAATGAGCAAGATGCTGTAAGATGATGAAATCTTACAAAAATGACAAGAATTTAGCAAACAATTAAGAATTTTTATTTAAATATTGTTTTTCAAATTGCCAATAGCATAAATTTGAAAGGTGCATGTAGAGAGTCTGCATATAACAGGATTATACTGTGTGTGTGTGTGGGGAGTGTTTATATCATCATCATCAATGGATCATCATGCTAACAACTCTGAAAAGTGAAATCCCTTTACAGAAATATAAGAATGATGATGGAAAGGTTAGTGTTTGGATATTCTCACAATTCAGGCCTAGCACTAAGGAACCATGGTTCAAGTCCAGATTAGATCCTCTAAAATTTTATATTAAATTAAAAACAATACTTTTCAAAACATTTTGCGCATCTCTAACTTTTCATAAATAAGTAAATGTATATTATAAAACTACTGATTTATATCTATTGTTATTTAAGTACAACTGTATTTCATTCTTAATCTTTTATAAAATGGTAATGCTTATAAAAATATATTAAATGTAAGTATAAATCATATCAAATTTTCTTTTTATTCATTAAATAAACATAAAAATGTCATTTAATAATAATTAAATTCTTTATAATTATTTCAGACAGTTCTCCAACTTTTTTGGCTTGTGGCACACTGTGATAAATATTTTTAACTTTGTGTACAAAATTAAAAAATATGTTAATATATTTTAAATTGTAAATAGATTTGTACTATAATAAATGTACCTATAAACCTAACCTAGCTATCATTTATTACAGATGTAAATAATCTCTGTATAAACACTAGTTTACCTACCTCTGATTTTTACCTATTAAACTAATAAGTAAAAATCAGATTTTGTAACTATGACAAATATAATTCTGAATATCTTCTGTATACAACGTAAAGACATTAGAAATTTTTAAGTTGTATTGTTTATCTTGTTATATATAATAAATGTAATTTAATTAAAAAAAAGCATTTTTAACATGGTAAGGAATATTTACACACAACAGCAGTCTGTTTTTACTTTAGTATTTGAAAGAGTACACTAAGGAGCAGAAACGTAGCTATGTGGAGCAGTTGAAGCAAACTGCTCCAGGTGCATGAATCATAAGGGCGCCACGTTAGAAAAAGCAAAATAAAAACTTGTAAAAACATTTGTAAAAATTTTTTTTGATTTAATAATTAATCATCTAACTATTAGACTTGAATCCGTTCAACAATTATGTACACTTCTCAAGTGCTTATCGCCTGCATATCTTGTCGTGCCATCTGATAAAAATATTCTGGAACAATCAGAATTGTTACAATCGGCATATCCCTTCAACATTCACCTAGTTTTGGACCTCAACTGCTTCAATTTAAAATGTGTTTTTATATTCAGGTAAAATAAATTACTTCTATAAGCGAAGTTACTGAACTACTTTTATTTCACATCGCAGCGTCAAATAGGTTCTTCGATATTATTGCAGCATGCCTCATTTTTTTAACTTTATGGGCAACAACAACGATATCAGAACAAAGTTTTTCCAAACTAAAATTAATAAAAACTTATTTAAGAAGCAGCATGTCACAACACCGTCTTAACTCTGGTTACTATATCCAGGGGTGGATCTACATAAAACTAATAGGGCTTAAAACTTAAGCCCTGGGCCCCCAAGTGTCAAGGGCCCACAAAAATTGAATTATTATCATAAATTTTTGATACTTTTTCATTAACAATGGGCATTTATCGTATTGGAAAAAATAGTTAATATTATAAATTATCATTATTATCTTATTATTTGGATTAATTAACAAAAAAAAATAGGACTTCAATAAGTCCTAGGCCCTAAAAAACCCTATCATCTGTCCCTGACTATATCAATTGAAAAAAACAATAGCTTGTCAACTTAATCTGAAGAAAGTGATTGACCGATTTGCAAACAAAAAAGCAAGAAAACAATTTTTAAGTTTTTTTTTTATATATTATTATATATTTGTTATGAAACAACTTACTTACATTTTGTCAATACAGTTTATATAATAAGTAGTAAATATTATTAGGTACTCCGTACTTAAAAAATTATATTTTGTTTTATTATTATATTTACATTAGCAGATGAGCTCAGCATTGCTCAGGCAAAAAGTAATAACAACAAAGATTATTAGATTATAGGCAATCTTACTCATTATCACTGGGTGCAAGAATTAGGTCCCCCTCTTCCAAGATTAATTGGAGAATTTTTAGATGGGTCTAAAAATATGCTCGATTTCTAGCAAAAACGCAAAATACCGCATCTAAAATAGTACAGTAGAAGTTCTTCAGGTTAATCCTTAACCCTCTTCCTCTCCACCCGTGGGGGAATTTCGAAAAATACTTTCGTAGTGTGCATTGGCATGGCGTACTCTATGTGCCAAATTTCAACTTCTAAGCTTTTGAGCTCCGTGCTTATTATTATCATCAAACCATCTCAATTATATTATAAGATTTATTAAATTGAATATTTTATTGTTGAAATGCTTTGAATCTCAAATAAATTGTTATTAAGTAAGGTTTTAAATCAAAATAATTAGATGTTTTTGAATTAAATGTTTAAAATAAATTTCGTGAGACCTCTTCCGAGAAACAAGAGGGTGCACCAATTCGACTTGCTCCAGGGCACTGAATATGTAGCTATGTCACTGCAAAGAAGATTCTGACCTCTTATAAGGTCATTATATTAATAATAAAATAGCATTAAGTTTATGGGAGGTTGGCTAGGACCTTTCCTTAATCATTGTATTCATAGACATTGTTATCAGAATTAATATATTCCAAAGTTTAGAAGTTATATNTCTCAAGTGCTTATCGCCTGCATATCTTGTCGTGCCATCTGATAAAAATATTCTGGAACAATCAGAATTGTTACAATCGGCATATCCCTTCAACATTCACCTAGTTTTGGACCTCAACTGCTTCAATTTAAAATGTGTTTTTATATTCAGGTAAAATAAATTACTTCTATAAGCGAAGTTACTGAACTACTTTTATTTCACATCGCAGCGTCAAATAGGTTCTTCGATATTATTGCAGCATGCCTCATTTTTTTAACTTTATGGGCAACAACAACGATATCAGAACAAAGTTTTTCCAAACTAAAATTAATAAAAACTTATTTAAGAAGCAGCATGTCACAACACCGTCTTAACTCTGGTTACTATATCCAGGGGTGGATCTACATAAAACTAATAGGGCTTAAAACTTAAGCCCTGGGCCCCCAAGTGTCAAGGGCCCACAAAAATTGAATTATTATCATAAATTTTTGATACTTTTTCATTAACAATGGGCATTTATCGTATTGGAAAAAATAGTTAATATTATAAATTATCATTATTATCTTATTATTTGGATTAATTAACAAAAAAAAATAGGACTTCAATAAGTCCTAGGCCCTAAAAAACCCTATCATCTGTCCCTGACTATATCAATTGAAAAAAACAATAGCTTGTCAACTTAATCTGAAGAAAGTGATTGACCGATTTGCAAACAAAAAAGCAAGAAAACAATTTTTAAGTTTTTTTTTTATATATTATTATATATTTGTTATGAAACAACTTACTTACATTTTGTCAATACAGTTTATATAATAAGTAGTAAATATTATTAGGTACTCCGTACTTAAAAAATTATATTTTGTTTTATTATTATATTTACATTAGCAGATGAGCTCAGCATTGCTCAGGCAAAAAGTAATAACAACAAAGATTATTAGATTATAGGCAATCTTACTCATTATCACTGGGTGCAAGAATTAGGTCCCCCTCTTCCAAGATTAATTGGAGAATTTTTAGATGGGTCTAAAAATATGCTCGATTTCTAGCAAAAACGCAAAATACCGCATCTAAAATAGTACAGTAGAAGTTCTTCAGGTTAATCCTTAACCCTCTTCCTCTCCACCCGTGGGGGAATTTCGAAAAATACTTTCGTAGTGTGCATTGGCATGGCGTACTCTATGTGCCAAATTTCAACTTCTAAGCTTTTGAGCTCCGTGCTTATTATTATCATCAAACCATCTCAATTATATTATAAGATTTATTAAATTGAATATTTTATTGTTGAAATGCTTTGAATCTCAAATAAATTGTTATTAAGTAAGGTTTTAAATCAAAATAATTAGATGTTTTTGAATTAAATGTTTAAAATAAATTTCGTGAGACCTCTTCCGAGAAACAAGAGGGTGCACCAATTCGACTTGCTCCAGGGCACTGAATATGTAGCTATGTCACTGCAAAGAAGATTCTGACCTCTTATAAGGTCATTATATTAATAATAAAATAGCATTAAGTTTATGGGAGGTTGGCTAGGACCTTTCCTTAATCATTGTATTCATAGACATTGTTATCAGAATTAATATATTCCAAAGTTTAGAAGTTATATTTATAAAAAAAACTTTGCATACTGTAATCAATATTTCAGTTTTAGTTATTATCATCTTCATATATAAATAGGCATTTTTATAAATATGCTATTACTATAGTTAACTGTACATTTTTGCCAATTTTCAGAAATGCTTTAAAATTATTATTTCTACTATATTACATAGAAACAAAATCAGAAAATGATCAGAATATGCATATGTGAGAGGCTGAGAGCTCAGGAGGTAACAATTCGAAGCCCTTCTTTTGGAGACAGTCTGGTGAACACCTCTCACTTTGTCACTGGATGGCTAAGGAGGGCTATAAATCAAGTGGGGAGGCTGTGGATAAGTCAACAGGGTCCATTCTCCAAAATAAGACAGGTTGAGAGGTTAACAAATGACAAAAATTTAATGTAGAACAAAAGAGGTTAAAAAGTAAAACAGAGTCAAAATAAACCAGTCTGAAATAAAGGTCTGGGAGTCTAATTTGTAATCTAATGAAGTTTTCAGAATTAGTTTATGGAAAGCTGTTTAATTTATTAATTAAAATATAAACTTTATTATTGACTTTCTGAATAGATAAGTAATGGCTGAAGATCATATTAGAAGACAATAAATTATACGGTGTGATTCAGCTATGTACAAACTTCTGGGAGAGATAAGTTGAACAAAGATAAATCAGAATCAAGTTATTCTTTCAAACACCATAACAGTGTATTTCTATTAATAGGACTTATCATACTGGTGTATAAGATTACAGCAACACAGTCACACAGATTAAAATTGTTTTATTTACAATTACCTGGACACATATAAATTGCGTTTCATACCTGTATGTCCCTCTTCAGCAGGTATTTAACAAACAAATTCTAAATAAATAAATAACATTCATACAATAAGCAAACTTATTTACTGACAATATTTTAAAATTTTTATGCCTACGATAATAAATTATAAAATTCATACTGTTTTGATGTTCTTTCTTTCTAAACTACTTTTTCTCCAATTATTCAGTCCAATAACAATTAATATCAATTTTAAAACATTCCTGTATTAAAACAAATAAATATTGTTCCATTAAACACTAACATTTTACATTAAACGTTAACATTTTATATAGTTTTGTACATTTAAAACCAATTCTAACTTACATTTCTACTTGTCTTTCTTCACTTTCACTTTGTCTTTCCCAGTCGTTATCGTTCCCTTTATACGTCAATTTCCTGTTTGTGTCTATCATTCTTCTCCATGATTAGTGTATTTCTCTTCTGTTATTGTTATTCATTCTATTGTTTTGTTTAATTATATTAATATGTTCGTATAATTGTCGTTTATAATTATTTTCTTCTTTTTTTCTTATTTTAACTGATTTTAGTATTATTTCACATCCTGTTGAATTGCAGTGTTCCGCTACTGCAGAATTTGCATAATTTCCACGTATTGCTCTAATATGTTCTTTTAATAGTATCTCCAATTTTCTCTTTGTTTCTCCAATATATGTTTTTTCTGGATTACAATTACAATCAAACGTATACACTACACCTTTTTCTTCCATTATATCATTTTTTCCCCCATTTCTATAACATAGTTGTTTCTTCGTTATATTGACTTTTTCTGGTATTATACTAATTTTCTTATCTAATAATTTTTTGACTCTTTCAAAGTGAAAGTGAAGAAAGACATGTAGAAATGTAACTTAGTTTTAAATGTACAAAACTACTGTATGTAAAATGTTAATGTTTAATGTAAAATGTTAGTGTTTAATGGAACAATATTTATTTGTTTTAATACAAGAATGTTTTAAAATTGATATTAATTGTTATTGGACTGAATAATTGGAAGAAAAGTATTAATAGTTTAGAAAGAAAGAACATCAAAACAGTATGAATTTTATAATTTATTATCGTAGGCATAAAAATTTTAAAATATTGTCGGTAAATAAGTTTGCTTATTGTATGAATGTTATTTATTTATTTAGAATTTGTTTGTTAAATACCTGCTGAAGAGGGACATACAGGTCCGAAACGCAATTTATATGTGTCCAGGTAATTGTAAATAAAACAATTTTAATCTGTGTGACTGTGTTGCTGTAATCTTATACACTAGTATGATAAGTCCTATTAACAGAAATACACTGTTATGGTGTTTGAAAGAATACCTTGTTTAAATTAAGGACATTGATGCATATTAATTAATTAATAAATCAGAATCATATAGTAATGTTGGGTTGGAAACATCATCTTCATGCAGTAGATGGTGTTGTTCAGCCACAAGACTGCCTGTATTTTCTTTCAGTTGTAAACTTCATTGGCCTGCATGATCACTGGACTTAACATGTCTTCATTACTTCTTCTGGGATTATATCAAAGGACTAGTGTACAATATCTATGGTGACCATACATTCTTTATTTAAGAGGACAGTCCTTTATTTCACTGCTTTGTCCTCTAACTTTATTTATTTTATAAAATAGGCATTTTGTCCTTTATTTTGTAAATTCAATGCAAAGTTTAAAAACTTTTTTAATAATATATTGAACAAGTTAGTTTCTTGTACACCATCATGATCAGTGTTGTCATCATGTCCATACGTTGATACATAGAGCGCGGTAGTGCAGTGTGTCGCCAACCGAATGGCCCTTTGACAGTACCAAGGGGCAGACACTCTTATGGGGATTTTTGTGATAGTTTTTTAACTCTCTGGTTGGTGGATGATACACCTGGAGCATTGGTGAGCATTCGTTGACACTTGTCGACAATCTTCGGGGGCTTGAGCATGTGACATATTTACTGTTAATGTACTAAATAATTGGGACATGTGTTTTATTGAAATAGAGGTGTTTGAATGGGTCACATTATTCAAAATCCTTTTGTGGGTGAAGGTAGAAGAAAGCTATATTTTTATTTTGAATCATTGGTCTGTAAGTATACTCGACAGTGAATTATTTGATGAAGTTTTGTGTGTAAAAAAAATATGTCACAAACAAAAAGATCGATGAATGGTGACAGAATAACAAGCTCTGCCATCAAAAGTGGGTTGAGATTTTTGAACATTTTACAGCAAAAGAAATTTCTTTCAAAAACATTTGTAAAACTGTAGAATTTTCTTTGTCTCCCTGGATCTAATGCCCCATCGAACGAATATTTTCATTGGTGAATAATATGTGGACAAATGAAAAAACCCACTTAAAAGTAAGCACGTTATTTCCGTCAAATAAAACTTTCAAATGAACTGTATGGAATTTTATGACTTTTTAAAGCGTGAACCAGTGCTATTAAAAAAAATTAATTCTACTGAAAGTATCAAAATTAATGTTATTTGAATCTTTACAATGTGTACATGTAATAAATGTTATAAGCTTATGAATTTTATAAGATTTTTTTATTTTCTTCGATATGTCCTTTATTTTCCCCCAAAAAATATGGTCACCGTAACAATATCCCAATTGAAAGTGATGAGGACCTGGTAGCATGCACCTAGAGCTGCTTCAGAAGTCCAAGACACACCAGGAATTTTCCAAAATGTACATGATCCATACACTGAAAATGTCAAGCGTGTGTTACAGTTCACGATTGCAACTTTGAACACCTGTAACCACAATGCATTTTGCAAATGTCTTATGAGCAATAAAAAGAATTTCGTTATCTATGTGCTGCTCTTTCGTTTCTTGTTTTCTCTGTACACTAGCACATGAAGATGGCATTTCTGACCAGGCATTGCTATATGATTATGATTTGTCTTTGTGCAACCTACTCCAACCAGAAGTTTGTACATACTTAGCTGAATCACCCTGTAGATTAAAAATCAGTAAAGAGTGATCTTAAAATGTATTTTTTGAAGAAACACTACTGCAGTGTTGCAACAACATTCCCCACTAATTAGCAAGATGTTTTACTAGTTTTTCTATATGATATTTAAACATGAATTTATAATAAAATATTACTCTTAAATCACTAACAGACTGAATCAATGAAATAATTGTCTTGTGAATCTTAAACTCAGGTATTTTGAGAACTATGAATATGTATACTTAAGTCTGAAAGTGATTACAATCAACAGATATTGTTATTACTTTATATATAATTTAATCTTCTTCTATCTTTACAGATTCTTACTCATACCTCTATGTTTTAAAAACTTTATTAAATGTAATTAATGCTGTTGAAGCTTTTTAAAAAATATTTGAACCTCTACTTCCATGTCCTATAAAGTATATGTTTAATGAATTTCAATCATACCAGAAAATATTTTTTAAAATAATATATATCAACATTACCTGGAATTTTACGTGAATAAGAATTGTTAAATCTATCCAGAACTTGATTTAATTTCTCATACTGAGCAGATCCAAACACTGGATTGTCTACTATATTTGGAATTAAATTACAATAACCAATTTTTTGAGGTGGTCTTTGTTCCAATCCATTTCGAACAACAAGCCATAATCTAAATTAAAAAATAGATATTAAATATTAGGTTATAAAATTAAGCTTTTTAATTTTAATTGTATTTGAGAACAATGAAATAAAAACCACTGAAAAATAAAGATCTTAAATGGTAACTTACATTTAATATGAAATTTATTAAAAAAGAAGATACCTAACTCAAAAGATGTACAATACAGTTAGAAGAGAGATGATAAAACAACAAGAACAGAGATAACTAGGAAGACTCAAAATTAAATAACAAAAAATGTGTGTGTCTAGAGTTATGAATGGTGTTAATATTGGTTATTTCTATAATTTGTTTCATCTGTAAAAATAAGTTCTAGAATTTTTATGGAAGTTTTAGGTATTTATTACAAGATTTATGTTTAATTAAATTTTCCATTACTGGTTTTGTTGTGGATTTTAAAGAATTAAAAGCTATTGGCATTTTTTTTCAGTGACATATACAAGGAGCATTTGCTGATATAGGTTTTTTGGAGGAAATGCAGTCTTCAGTCCTTAGAATGGTTGATTATTGGTTACAAATTGACATAACATTAAAGAAAATATTGGGTAACTGACAGGGTAGAACAGAAAATTCAAACTGGAAATAAATTATGTGTCTTATATTAACTTTGAGCAAATAATTAGTATTATTCCGACACCATTAATAAAAAAAAAAAAACAGAATCGAGAATATTATTATTTCGATACTGATATTGATGTTTTCGAAAAAATTTGTGAATTATTTTTTGCTTTGTTTTGTAAATAAGTCTTTACAAAGTTAACAAGCTTTTGTTTCAGAATTTATTTTAGATTGTATTATATAACTTTTCTTAAACTAAGTAAAGTTAATTTTATGTTAAGTACAAATATTATGGCTTTATAAATAAACAGATTTGATGTCTGAAACTGTCGTTCATAATTAAAATATACCCTTACTACCCTATAATATCATTATCGTCATTCAGCAAGCATTCTTATCATTCCGGGAATGACTGATCATTTCCGAGAATGTTACTAAAACTGAATAAAACATTTACAATTTTATTTATTGTCACAAAAAAACATTGTAGTTATATTAAAAAACATTATTTCTATGCATGTAATGTGAACTTAATTATAAAAGTTACTGTTGTTTTTATACAGTAATACCTGGACTTACACGAGTTTCAAATCTAGTCAATTCGTTTTTTGTTTGAGCACCATGCAACTCTTGATTACAGGGCTGTGGAGTCGGAGTCGTGGAGTTTTAATGTTTTAGCTGGAGTCAGAGTCGTCAAAAAATCCACCGACTCCGACTCCTCTTTACTTACCAACTTGTTATGTATTTAAAACAGGAAAGTATTGGAATCGTGTCAAATTAGACCCTCCAAGTTTCTTTTGCAAAGTTACACGTTTGGAGACCTCCCGAACCCCTCAAAAAAGTGAATAAAAGGGGAAAAATTCGCGCGCGCGTGTGTTGGCATCTATATTGTTTAATTTCTTTATTCTCTGTTCTGAGATATTAAACAATATCTCAAAATGGGTAAAGTTTAAGAAACGAAATGTGGCACTGTGGCTTGCGTATAAAAGAAAATTAATACTATTAAATTTTGGTTCTTAATTAAAGGTCGACAGGGTGAAGACATAAAAGTGGTCATGTGTCATATCTCTTAATGAATATTTTACTCGTTATTAGCGTTCAAAATAAAAAAAAAGTAATAATAATAAAATAAAACTCGTCTCTACCCTCAAAGTAAGCTTTTTTGTCATTTTATAATAATACAGTAAAACCCGTTAAGATGCTCTTGTCTAAGATGTTAGAATGTTTTAGTTCATGATTTAGTTCAACCACTTTGACGCTTAATAACTAACTCTTGTGTTAAAACCACCTGACTCCGATTCTGATCACTGACCACAGAAATTATTAGGCTTCAAATAGGGTGAACAAAATCATGCCCTGCACACACAATCTAACATCCACACATAGAAAAAAACCTAGAATCTTTTGCATACCTCGAAATTTCAAGGTGTCCCGAGTCCAAAAATGTAAAAATTTGGGAGGGGTCATTTTTTGATCTAGCGCTACACTTTCCCCCTGTTATAGGGGAGACCGGGGCAAGTTCGTCTTCTTAATTTTCTCAGAAATAAAATAAAAGGAGACTATGGTTTTAGGTTAGGCAGTTGAGTTTTATTGGTGGCTTGTTGAGTGTAGTGTTTGTATTGTTCTCCAACAAGCGTAGTTTCATTTTCAAGCAAATTTTCATTTTCGTTCAATTCCATATAATATTTTTTTTCCATTTATATTGAATTGGCAGGTTTTGTTATAATTCCATCATAACGAAAGTTACTTTTCCTGTTAGAAGGATGTAACTTCAATTTATTCACGTGGCCAGATCATGGCTTGGCATTCTGTTCTCAGGGTTGTACTTAATGTTTTCGAAATCATGACTAGCGGGGCAAGATCGGCAACATAAAGCCACATTAGAAGCAAAGGATTACTCAGAAAGTTATGATATAAATGTAAACTCTGGGCTCATATGGACTGTACGGATGTAGAAAATGAGTATGTTCAATTTATTTGTGATATGTGTAGAGAATAAAAGAATAAACAATATGCTTTTATATTGCTTTTACATTGGTTTAGGATGTTTTCATTTATTATCTGTTTGATTACAAAAAAATCAAACAGATAATAAATGAAAACATGTTTGCATTCTTTTTTATTTATCAATATATATGTCTTTGAACTTGCATTTCGTTGTAATCATATTAAATAGGTGTTGGAATTGTATTTCTTTGTTTTAATAGTGAATTCCAACTTATACATTGTTAATAACATAAATTTATATACATGCCTATCTTGCCCCATTACTGTTGCCCCTATACCAGGGGCAACTTTAATAAAAATAATTAAAATAATTACAACTTTACAAAAAGAGAGAAGTTGCCGATCTTGCCCCTATACCCGGGGCAACTTCGTCAATTTCTCTCTTCTTGTAAAGTTGTAATTATTTTAATTATTTTTATTTCCAAACTGATTTTAACCAGTTCTATAGTAAGGTAACATTCCAGTAGACAATATGCAAAGCTTTTTTTTCAGTTTACAGCAGTATTTATTACACAAAATTTAAGTAAAGCTTAACATGCCGAACTTGCCCCGGTCTCCCCCTATATAACAGCCAGAAAGGTAAAAATTATCGAATACATATTTATATATTACTTAGAAGTCTTATAGCTTTGGAATAAAAAGTTTTTACATTCTATCTTTATTAGAACTCTATTTATTGAATCTTTCATTCTGAGGTCACGTGATGACATCAGAATTTCCGGGTCTCTTTTGGTAACAAGTCCACCCCTGGTCGGAGTCGGATGGTAAGGAAAAGTCGGAGTCGGTAGATTTTTACAAGACTCCACAGCCCTGCTTAATTACTCACTCCCCCCACACTATTGCTCAGCTTACGTGTTGAAACGTGTCTCACGAAATCGACACATAGCTACAATTTATTTTGTGTTACTTACTTCTGTGTTTGTTATATCTACAGAGACTTGAGAGACTCTATATGGTGATTTCTTGTAACCGTGAACGAATCAAGAGACAAGATAAGATTAACAAAAACATTTATTAGCTTACATACATCCGACTTGGATTTTACACAAATTGCAAAATTATACTCTGACTTACACGAATTCGACTTACGCGGTTATCGCTCGGTCCCACCTATCGCGTAAGTTCAGGGTATTACTGTATTTCTTAAATTGTATGCATGAAAATAGCAACTAATCTTCATTTTCGATGTATTTTACTTTAAAAAGATTTTATGTGTATTATTGTTTTTATTTGTTTTAGATAATATTGATGAATATATACCTACACCATTGAATAAAGAAAAAACCACACTTTTGTATTTTTTGGACATTTCATTAACTTTACAAAATTGTTTCCGAAATAACCGTTTTTATCGAAGGCTCTGTTGCAAAGCAATATTATAAAAAAAAAAAGTAACAGATTCTATGTGCTGTCCTATCAAGTATTGTTTAAACAATAATTTAGTGACAACATAAAGTAATTGTCATCATTAACGCTTGTAATATTCTTCATCATAAAACTAATCTGGAAATTTGTGACCTTGGCAATTTTGAGCTTGGCAATCTTATTGGATTTTTTGTGTTTTTATTCTAATATTTATCCTTGTTTCTCTAGTTTCTGTGAGATTTATATATTTATGTTGTTCTATTAAAATTATTTTTTAATTTTTTTAATTTATTACCTACTTTTTAAACTCTTTTTAAATTTTATTTATTGGATTTTCATTTAAAATACTATATTTATTGGTATTAATTATACTGTTACATTGTTATTTCTTTGTAATGATTTCTTTTGTTTTATCTGCTTTTACACTAATCTTCAAACTGACTTAACAAACACAGATAATCAATGGATTAATCAAAGGAAAAAATTATATTAGTGTTAGATTTCAATTCTTAAGCAATGTAAAAGTACACAAATTGATTAAACAAAATAAAGTAAAACATATATAAGTTAACAACAACAAGAATAAACATTTAATAATATCATGTAATGTTACATCAACAACCAAATTGCTAAATACTTCTGAACTGAAAACTATCTGAATAATACACTGTTTATATACCTCAGGATGCATCTATTTATTAAATCAGAAAGCTAATAATTATTATGATCATATTTAGATATACAATCAAATAAAGCAAAAGTANGTGAATTGATTAATTCAGTTTAGTAACTATGGTGGCTAGTTCTACCTTATGCATGCTTACAGATTTACAAATTTACTTATTTACAAATAAAGCTTTTCCTATTTACAAAACAAACATTTATGCAAGTAGATATGCAATAAAATTTTTATAGTGCTTATATAGTCAGGTGTTTTCCTAGCCCAGTTTACTTGGTCAACCTTATTTCTCCATTTCTCAAACTGCTGTGAGATATGTTTACCAAAGGGTTTTTTTTTTTTTTTTGGATTACAGAGACGGATTTACAATATACCATACAGCAAGCCATTTATATATATATATATATATATACACAAGTAACACTGTTTAATTAAGAGAATCTATTAAGTTTTATAGACATTTTTATTAAAAAAATTTCTTACATACTTTTTATTAAATGATTACTATATAAAATTTAAGCTATTTTAGAAATTTAAGTTAATATCTGAAATTCTTATTTAACTAAAACCATATCAACTTTTATATTTACCTCAAGGCTCTCATATAATATGTGTACATTTTGCCATATTCCAAATAAGTCATTTTCTCAACTGAAGGCATTCCTTGCTTGGATTTAAATTCCACACTTTCACATGTTTTCACTTCATATATTGGATTCTCACTCAGCCAAGCATTTGCTCTTTTAACCATACTTCTGTTTCAGAATAAATAAAAGTGTCTACTTAACAATTTAATTAAAGCAAATTAGTAACTTATTTTCTTACTTATATTTTCAATTCAAATAGNTGCTCTTTTAACCATACTTCTGTTTCAGAATAAATAAAAGTGTCTACTTAACAATTTAATTAAAGCAAATTAGTAACTTATTTTCTTACTTATATTTTCAATTCAAATAGCAAAATAAATTAATTAGCACTTTCAGACACTCTTCGCCTCATACATCTTCAGAATCAAAACAAAACTCCAGTATTCCAAATAAAAATGGACAAGAAGCATCAAAAAGGTGCTTTGTTATAGATTACAATACTCCAAAAGAAGCAGGTAATAATCATAATTTTTATGAAACTTTATAAGAAGTATAATAAGTAGTAAAAAATTACAGTATATAAACTATTCTTATAAAAACTTCATTATGAAAGGATATTTATTTAATTTCTATTTATGTTTCTATATCATACCAATAAAATTTAAATTTATGACCTATTCAAATTTTTTAAAATTTTTTCTACCCTGTGAGCACAATGAAACTCTTTTCAGAAAGCCCATTATGGGTTAACCCAGGTCTACAATGGAGGCAACCAGATGATGAGAGACAGACCCTCAATGAAAAATGCTGGGGGTTTTTTGACCCTTCTAGATTTTATGTAATGTTTCCAGAGCAGTAGGCTGCCACCTAAACCACTTGACCATCTGGTTGCATATCCCACTATAAAATTATCATATTTACCTTTCTATTTGACCTCTTATGTCGACAATTGTATTTTACATTCACAAATAATTAACATGGNACTATCTGAATAACACACTGTTTATATACCTCAGGATGCATCTATTTATTAAATCAGAAAGCTAATAATTATTATGATCATATTTAGATATACAATCAAATAAAGCAAAAGTAATTTTATTATATATATATACAGAGGAGGCTGCTTATCTGGAAAAGATATTTGAAAATGGATTGCCATTGGAAAAATCTATCCTGGAGCAAAAGATGTAGAGATAATAATCTCTTGAGTTCTGTAGTCTCTCATGTGATCTAACCATTTGTTAAAACTTAATAGTAAATTATTGTTATGAATAAATCATATGATAGATCAGAGTAATCAAATTAACATAACAAATAAAATTATCCACAAAGAAACATTAAATATTTACAGTTAATACAAGTAACACTGTTTAATTAAGAGAATCTATTAAGTTTTATAAACATTTTTATTAAAAAAATTTCTTACATACTTTTTATTAAATGATTACTATATAAAATTTAAGCTAGTTTTGAAATTTAAGTTAATATCTGAAATTCTTATTTAACTAAAAGCATATCAACTTTTATATTTACCTCAAGGCTCTCATATAATATGTGTGCGTTTTGCCATATTCCTTATAAGTCATTTTCCTGACTGAAGGCATTCCTTGCTTGGATTTAAATTCCACACTTTCACATGTTTTCACTTCATATATTGGATTCTCACTCAGCCAAGCATTTGCTCTTTTAACCATACTTCTGTTTCAGAATAAATAAAAGTGTCTACTTAACAATTTAATTAAAGCAAATTAGTAACTTATTTTCTTACTTATATTTTCAATTCAAATAGCAAAATAAATTAATTAGCACTTTCAGACACTCTTCGCCTCATACATCTTCAGAATCAAAACAAAACTCCAGTATTCCAAATAAAAATGGACAAGAAGCATCAAAAAGGTGCTTCAGTTATAGATTATAAAAAAATTTCATAATACTCCAAAATAAGCAGGTAATAATCATAATTTTTATGAAACTTTATACGAAGTATAATAAGTAGTAAAAAATTACACTATATAAACTATTCTTATAAAAACTTCATTATGAAAAAAATATTTATTTAATTTCTATTTGTGTTTCTATATCATACCAATAAAATTTAAATTTATGACCTATTCAAATTTTTTTTTAATTCTTTCTACCCTGTGAGCACAATGAAACTCTTTTTAGAAAGCTCATTATGGGACAACCAGATGATGATGGGACAACCAGATGATGACGGGACAACCAGATGATGACAGACCCTCCCTGAAAAATTCTGGGGGTTTTTTGACCCTTCTAGATTTGATCTAATGTTCCCAGAGCAGTAGGCTGCCACCTAAACCACTTGACCGTCTGGTCGAGTATCCCACTATAAAATTATCATATTTACCTTTCTATTTGACCTCTTATGTCGACAATTGTATTTTACATTTACAAATAATTAACATGGTCTTTTCAGTCTCTTTTGTTCGGTGACATATTAATTCATTAAACCTCAGCACATGCCTATTAAGTATAACTTTTTGTATTGTGAACAATTAAACAGTCAAAACGACAAATGTTTGCAAGTAAATCATGTACACTGAACCAATTTATGGTGTGGTACGATCAACAACAAAATAACAAACGTTTTCGAACCCCTTCTGGGCTCTTCATCAGTTTGCAAGTAGTTTGACTACCCTGCTTCAATTACATTATCCTTTATTCCATTTGGAATGTTCTTTTCATATTGTGTCATAACATTCAAATCTATTTTAAATTTATAAATTATTTCAATTGTCTAATGCAGTATTTCTCAGCTTATGGTCCACAGACCACAGATAGTCTATGATGATGGGATAGGTGATCCAAAGGCAGACTTAATTTAATAAATATTAAAACTTTGCTCAACAATGATTCACTTTTAATAGTTTACTTCTAATTTAATTAATTACATTTCCAAATGTTTTCAAAATATGCTTTTAAATTTACTATGCTATATTTGGCACAGTATGTCCCAAATGTTAGTAATACCAACATATGTAGTCCTAAATTTTTTGGTACTTATGTGTTAAGAGGATGCCAGTCGGAAATAGCGATCAAAGTCACGATTTTGAATGAAAGTTACTGATTAGGAAAGTTACTGACTAAGGAAGAAAAAAAGTTACTGATAAGGTTGTAAAAATGAAAAAAAAAAAAATTAATTAGGATGATAGATATTGCCTATTTGCCGGTTAAAGTCCAGATACGTATACCGTCATGGCGGCTCATCTCTGATTCCAGCAAACAAAAGGAAACAGTGGGGACGCACGTTCTAACCTAACCTATACTATTAATTTGATTGGTAATAATTATAGTAATTTATTAGAATAGGTTAGGTTAGGTTAGAACGTGCGTCCCCACTGAACTGGCGTCCTCTTAACACATAAGTACCAATTTTTTAAGAAGTTGATTATTTGTAGAATTAACTTGATTACTAAAGCCAAATGATTGCTGGATTACATCAGACTATATTACTCCTACTATTATCAATTAAATGCTAACTAATTTAGGTTTTAGAAGAAAAGAATTGGCCTGAAATGAGACTCAAACCTGTAAATGCTTACTGGGCATTCCCAGACCTTCATCCAATCTTTGCTTCCAGAAACTATTTTAGATATAACCATATTCGGTTACTTACCGAATATGGTTATATCTTATGATTACTGATAATGTCTGAAATTATTGTCACAGGTTAGTATTTCTAAAATTTCTACTAGAAAGAACATAAAAGTAAATAAAGAAAATTTCTGCACGAGTCTGTCCAATGTTTCATTCAGACAATTTTTACTCACATATAAGATGAGGTTTTCATTCATTTTTCACTGCTTCAAAAATGTAGGTTGTTCTGTACATGTGAGCAATGGATTACTTGCATTTTTGCAATAATTTTTGTGAACCGTATATTTGCATCTTCTACATGAAGCTCACTTTCTTGTGTTTAAAAACAAAAGTTTTTATCTGGATCATTTGAATTGCTTTTGTTTATTGTCAAGAGTAAAGATGAATTGCAATAGGAAAAGCAAAGCTTTTGAATTGAATTCCAAATTTAAATTCCAGAATCACACGTGAGCCCAATATAAGTTTTAATCCATTCCCACATGAAAACAGATGATTATTTGGAAACCAGAATTCAGAGAAACTCTTAAGTGTAATCAATGAAGAGTAAATTTGACTGTTAAGAATTGGCAAAAACGGTTCCTGATTTACATGAATAAATTATGTTGTCAATTTTACAAGATTTTTCCTTAAAGTTTAAAATGTCAGTAATTTTTGTGGGACAATGTGTGCATTTATGTGTATTTGATATTTTATTTGTGATTAAACAAAATAAAATTAGAATTGCATTAATAGATCTAATTTTCTTTATTTTGATCTTTAAAGTCACACCTCGTCCTATATGCGAGATCATCTTATACGTGAATAAATACGGTACATTTTACTGTTGCTCATCTATATAGCCTAATTGTCCAAGTTAATAGTTTCAAAAATATTTATTATTTTATTCTTTCTGCAGTTTTGTCCAGGTGAACAGCTTTGAAAACGTGGCAACAGTAAATGAATTACACTGTTGATTGACTTGAAATGCAACTTTCTTCAGGAACCAGAAATATCCCAGAATGCTTCTGGGCATTCAAAAAAGGAAAATGTTATCAGAAAAGCTGACTCTTTATAAAATGTGCACACAGACCAGTAACTGGAAAAGTTATGTATCATTGACATGCAATCTCTGTATGTCTATCACAGAGAGAAAAATCTAATCTCTTCAAACACTAACTCTATGTAATGTCATAAGTATGGACATGACTTGAAGCTACTAATGTCTTATCCACATAACAATAGCAATAAAGAAAATGGGATTTTAAAAATTGACGCAATCCAGAACTATATATCAGTATTTAAGGGTTAAAATCATAATGTATACATATATAAAATTTAAAGAAATGTTTTTTATTCATATAAATACACTAAACAGGTAAACAAATTTTTTAAACTTTCAAAGTATTCTTGGTATTATGCAACCAAAAATAAAGCATGAGGTGCTCATGGAAAACCCATAAAAATTAATATAAAGTGTAACAATATATCTAAACATGAATGACTCAAGCTGAATTATCAGCATTTTGTTGTTTTTTCATTTAATTGGGAAATGGGTAAAAAACTGAGTTACAAGAAATATGTTAACAGTACAACTAAAAGGGGATAACGGTTGCCCTATTATAGTATAATCTGCTATCAGATTTTTACAAATTTTAATTATTTGCTAATTGCTAAACTTGTTTGCAAACTAAAAAAACATATTGTCATTAGGAATACATATGTATGCAAAGTTTCAACTGGATCAGAGATTAGGAAGTGGGTAAAAATTGAGTTAATAGCAAGGTTGCGGCCAAAGTTTTCATCTCTAAAATGTGAACGTCAAACATCAAGTGCCACTATCTTGTAAGTGGTGCTCAACATTCATATTTTAGAGATGAAAACTTTGGTCGCAACCTCGCTATTTTATCTGCACTGTTTGTCCCTTTGTTGTCAATCTAACTTAATAAAAAGCATGTAATAAAAAATACCAAAAACTCAGTCAAACATTCTGAAAAAATTATTACCATATTAAAAATAAAGCTATTATAAAATTACTATTATTATTACTACTATTTGCTATAGAAATGTTTCCATTGGTTTTATCATTTTTCATAAAAAATGTATGGCTTCTCTCAGATTACCAAATGACTTTGTGATGTTTTTTTCTATTATTTTTTCTTCAAATTTCAGCCTGTCATTATTATCTACTTAAGTATCTCCCAACCATAAACTGTTTTTATATTTTTTGTATCTTGAAGAATCCTGTTAAAAGATTGAGATTGATATCTTTTAACAGAATCCTTCAGGATACAAAAATATAAAAACAGTTCATGGTTGAGAGACACTTGAGAGGAGAATTAGACTTGTTTATTCATTTGCATTTTTGAATATTACATAAAAATTTTATCATCAAAGTTTAAAAACTTGGCACCATCCTTGTAAACAAATGACTAAAAAACATTTATAAAATAAACAACATTATCAATATGAAAGTCTTTTATATCAATAGAAGTGTCAGAAATGATGTAAATTAAATTTTTTTATTCATATTTTTAAGCTATCTAAATTTTTTCCACAGTTTTTAATTGGAAACTGGTTCTCACAGAAGCCATACAATCACTCACATTTCTTTTGCTTGACAATGTTAAATGAATGTAAATAAACTNCAGTACAACTAAAAGGGGGTTTTAATTAGAAACTGGTTCTCACAGAAGCCATACAATCACTCACATTTCTTTTGCTTGACAATGTTAAATGAATGTAAATAAACTCATTTAATTTCATTTTTTACATTTCATTTGTTGATTAAAAATATTCACTTGATATTGTTTTACTTAAAAATTATAAAAAGTAAACTGATAAATAATTATAATTTCTTATTTCTTAAAATAGTTTCCAGAATTAATTTTTTTCTACTAAATAAATTCATTTACAAAATATATCAAAATATTCTTTTTAAGTAGAAAACTGATTTAATAGTCAAAGAAAATCATTATTAATGTGTGACTGTTTGCCATGATTAATTTATATAATTTAGAAGATTCCCTCTCTCTAATCTCTCTTTGTTCCTTTTTCATGTTTTGCTATCCTTACTTTTCTATTTTCCCAATAATGCTCTCTATCACATGTCTTCTATTTTTTCATTGTTCTTTCTCTGATCCTACTGCTTTCTTCAATTGACTGTCACTTATAGAGAGAACCACTTAGACGGCATATAAAGGAAGTCAAGGGACGAAAAGTGCATTTTTTTGGAACAAAGTGTTCTGGCTTTGTGAACATGTAAAGGCAAGGGGCAACGGAAGGGCAAAAGAGTATTTTATTGCATTTCTATGATTGTCTCTTTCTTGTTTTTTTACCAAAAATAACTGACTACCAAAAAGTTAAATAAAGTAAAATTTGTAAGCATTTTCCTTGTTATTTTATTTCTTTTAATTAGTGAAATCAGATATTTGATTGACCTGTATTCAGAAAATTGTTTTGCCATTGCCACAATAAACTTTTGCTAATTTGGTCATTCCTTACACAGATGGTGCCAGATTATTGAGAATATATAGGAAAAAGCCAATAAATGGTATTATCTGTAACTCTTTAGTACTGATTCTTTTGGAAGGCAGGCAGACAGGAAAATAATAAAGTATGGCAAAATGCAATATTGTACAGAAAATGAATGAAACTCAAGAAAACAAGAAAATTTGATATATGACATGATTAACATTTTCGTGGAAACCAAAGCTCATAACTAGAGGAATATACTGGATAATTGAGAGGCCAGGTTATTAAGATCTAGATTAGTGAGTGTGCTGTGTATTTAATTAAATTTAACTAGGACAACAACGATTATCTATAATTAAAAATATCAATATACTCACCCAAAAGATTCATATTCTGAAGAGAACAATCCCTCTTCAATAACATCTGGTAAGACATCTATAAAAGTCAAGCCGGATCCTCCAAGAGAAGAATGTTGATTAGTCGCTTGACTATACGAAGGCGGAGGTCTTCTAATCTGAATTATACAAATCTCGAGTTGTTAAATATGTAACTTACTCGCACACTTACACTACTTCTCTGGAAATGTCATTCTCTGACATTTCTGGAAATTCCTGTATCACGTCACATCGATAACCCAGACAACTGTTGCATCCAGGGCTGTGGAGTCGCGTAAAAATCTACCGACTCCGACCAGGGGCGGATTTGTTACCGAAGTAAGTAAAGGTGAAGGTCTTAGATTTATCAGGTTGCCTCATAGAGAAGAAACGCTTCTCATTGGTTGCTTATTTGACGTCACTCGTAGTCGAAAACGAAACATCTTACTATGTCCTTATGGTAGAAACGTTACCGATCAGAGGCTCGTAGCTTTAATTACACGCTAATATTTTATTAATTACGATACTTACTTAATTAAATAAAAATAAAAATTGATTATAAATAAGAAAAATCCGGAATATTGAGCAAATCTTCGTAATTTTTACGTGTAAAGTTGAAGTTAAAATGAGTTTTTCTACTTTGTAAATGAAATCTATTTTATCTATTTTATGATTTTATAACAACAATAGTTTCTTAAAACGATTAATTTTGGTAAATCCTACGTAGGTGATTTATATATAAGTAAATTAATTTAATTTCTATCGTCAAACTGTTATATATTTTTTTTTGAACTAAAAATAATATTGGTCTATTTTTCAATTTTTAATACTCGTGTACCGAAAACGATATTATTGATATTAATATATACAAATTAAGTTTCAAAAGAACAATTTTTTATGTTATAAACACATTTTTGATGTCAATATGTACAAATTAA
>NW_019386846.1:0-843 GCF_000671375.1 Centruroides sculpturatus | reverse complement strand
TTTCTTACAAGAACATCGAAAGCGATTAAATTTGTGCTTGTAAAGTGAATAAATCCTTAGGAAATGGCTGAACAGAAACTTTACTGACTTGTGTATTTCTAATTTATAGATATTACTCTACTGTAATTTTTAATTCTTTTATTTTTGTCGAAAAGGGTGAGAAATCTACATGCATATTAATCTGTAATTTTTTAAGAGAGATTTTTCAAATATAAAGTGTATATGCATGGGTACTTGGCAGTAGACTAATAATCGTTTATTTGTACATACTTAATTTTGTAATTTTATATTGGGACAATAAAGTAACATTCTGCCTTTATATTTTATATACTGTGTAGAATTTAATTGTAAATTTAATATTGCTTTATACTATGTCACATAATACTGTGAACAGTATACAGTATTATGTAACTGATGGCATTTGCTTAATAAATTCTATTTTAGGCCCTCACAGTGGAAGAGGTTCACAAAGCCATATAAAACTTACATTTTATTTGATTCGTTTTTTGAAACCGTGTTTTCGTATTTATTTACTATTGAACACAATACTGTGTTATTATTAAAACACTTGGCGTTTATCCACTTTATTCAGTTAATACGGGCACTTTTACACGTTTCGGGCGTATAGCCCCTCATCAATCAACTGATAAGAAGAAACATTTACATTAGATTATTACATTTTTTAAAGTTATATAACGATTCTAAAACATATAACATTTAAGATATACCATTTAAAAAATTCAATGACACACGTACAGCACAAGTTATTATTACTGCTGTTAGGATAAGTTGATAACAATGATAACATAAACCTACATACATTAAATTAAAAAATAAAACACT